>NW_006323014.1:0-279 GCF_000327345.1 Myotis davidii
CCTGGGTTTCTTGGAACATATGTGCAAATTATGTTGAGTCCTAGGACTCCCTAGGAATGGCTCCATTGTTCCCTATAGATGGTCATCCCTCTTTATACTCCCTTAGATCAAAGGGTTGTTTTGTTATAGTGACAAAAGCTGGGTGTGTATGTAAAGCCTTTTTTTGATCGATAGGAAATATCATTGTAGTGTTCTTAAATTCTCCAAAGGAAAATTAGCATTATAACCTGTGTAAAATAAGATGCAGCAAAGGCCCGGCCAGTGTGGCTCAGTGGTTGA
>NW_006323015.1:0-279 GCF_000327345.1 Myotis davidii
ACAAAGGAGGCAAGAGCATTCAATGGAGTCAAGTTTATTAGTATTTCCTTGAGGATTTTAGCATCTATCTTTATCAGGGACATTGGCCTATAATTTTATTTGTAGTGTCTTTATCTAGCTTTATAATTGGATAAGGCAGGCCTTGAAAAATGATCTTGGATGTCTTCCCTTCTCTTGAATTTTTCTGGAATAGTTTGAGAAGGATATGTGTCAGTTCTTCTTTGAATGTTCGGTAAAATTGGCCTATGAAGCCATCCAGTCCAGGACTTTTGTTTGCTG
>NW_006323016.1:0-279 GCF_000327345.1 Myotis davidii
TCAAAGGGATACAAATGACAACAAGAAGAGCCCTATGCAATGTCAAAGGGCTCTCAGAAGCAAAAGTGGACAAGATTAAAGAGGCAGCCAACAAACTTATTGTAAGCAAAATCCATTCTTTGTTGTTTTAGCTTAGAAGGGCTCTGTGAGTTTCTGTAGCCTTTTTCATTATGAACACTGGAAACCATTGTGGGAACTCTTAAGTTACTATAGATCATAGTGTACTCTTCTCCCCGATTAATTTCCGAAAGATTGAGGCAGGGTTAAGAGACCTAGAAC
>NW_006323017.1:0-279 GCF_000327345.1 Myotis davidii
TTTTCTACCTGAGAGCGTGACATATATTTTAAAGAAGCAATAGTAATTAAATAATGAACAAACGAGTCAGTTTGTTTAACAAGATGGAATTCTTAAAAATAGAAATAAATCGCATGTGGATGAATCTGTTTAATAATAAAAGTATCACAGAAGTTGGGCAACCCGATGAATTGTTCAGGAGATGGTCTTGGGGAAATTGGCTCAGGGAACATAACTTTGGATCTCCACTTACCATTGTATGTAAAGATCTATGTGGGCACAATAAAACTGTAAAGTTAA
>NW_006323018.1:0-279 GCF_000327345.1 Myotis davidii
TGATACTTAAAATAAAGAGCAAACTTCTTTCCTTGCCCTGATTTCACCCTGGCCCTCTCCACCGTCTCATTTCCTCTACTTTCCCCATCACTCACCCTGCTCTGGCTGCACTGATCTCTACAGTTCCATGAAATGACAAGCAAGCTCCTGCTTCGGGGATTTTGCACTTGCTGTGTCCCTTTTGGGGGTACCCTTTCTTCACAAATACAGGTGACTCAATCCCTTAATCCTCTCAGGCGTTTGTTCAAATATTACCTCATGAGAGAAGCCTTCCTGGCC
>NW_006323019.1:0-279 GCF_000327345.1 Myotis davidii
TGAAGTCACGTGTGCGGAGAGGATTGGCAAAATGCACGTGTAAATCTATGCCCACAGCTGTGCGCTGATGCCCCAGACGCCGCCGCCGCCACGGCTGGAGGTTAGAGTTCACCTTGAACATGAACAACCTGGGCCCACTCAAAGGGGACGGCCGGCCCTCAGCTGTGGCTCCTGCGGGAGAGCAGCCCGGAGTGACCTCACCTCTAACCTTTTGAAAGACGGCAGCAATTCAGCTTTTGTACGAATTTTTTTATTTTTAATCGTTGATAACTAATTTTA
>NW_006323020.1:0-279 GCF_000327345.1 Myotis davidii
TTTTTTTCTCTCTCAGTGTTTCTTCCCATTCATTATATTATTTGAATAATATAACAGCCATGAAGGAAAACAGATATTATCTTCATGTTTCCCTGTGTTTCAGATGAAACTCGGAGATCAAAAGTGTTTCTCAGTGAGGTGGGGTGACTTTTGGCAATGTCTATAGACATTTTGTGGTTACAACTAATGCGGTGCTACTGGCATTTAGTGAGTAATAGCCAGGGATACTGTTAGACATCCTACAATGCAACAAAGAATTATTCAGCCCCAAATGTCAAT
>NW_006323021.1:0-279 GCF_000327345.1 Myotis davidii
TTTTCTTGAAACTTACTTTGCAGCACAACATATACTTTTTTCTTTTTTTTCCCTCACAGTCATTAGATAAGCTTAGTTCTCTGGGACAAAAGAATTTGAATATTTTCTAAAATTACACAAAACAAAATAGCAAACTTTAAGAACCCATTAATATTTACAAAATAAACCATTCTTTCTTAAGGTCAAAATCTGACTTTTCTAAATATTTTTCCCACATTAAACACACACACACACAGAACTATTACCTGATAACTGTTGTTTTTTAATTAAAATAAAATA
>NW_006323022.1:0-279 GCF_000327345.1 Myotis davidii
TTATTTTCCTCTTTTAACTTAAAACTTCCTTTTGCTACCAAGGACACTAAATATTTTTTCCTTTGTCATTGGTCACTTGCACATATGCAAAAAGTACTTTGTCCACTTTCAAATTAGTTTTTTCTTGCCAATTTCAAAAAACTTCTCGGTAAAGTGAGGACTTTTTTTTCTCTGATACACATACATTGCAAATATTTTGCTAGTACTTCTTCTTTTACCCTGCTAATATTATTTTCTGACACACAGAGGGTTTGAATTTTTTATATTGCTCAATCAACC
>NW_006323023.1:0-279 GCF_000327345.1 Myotis davidii
ACCCCACATATTGTCAATATAAACACAAATAACAAGATTGTGACATTACTAACAGTACCCATTCTCAGTGAGGTGTCATGCTTCCAGTAAAGCCAACCATTAACTCAACAAGTAAATCAATACAACACACTGCTTATTATACACAACAGAGATATTTTCAAAAGGGTAAACCAGCAGTTGAACTTATGACAGACAGAGCTGCAGCAGCTTGTTTGTCTCTTTGACATTATCCTATATAAGCAGAAAAGCCTTTCACAGGTTGGACATGTAGGAACATTT
>NW_006323024.1:0-279 GCF_000327345.1 Myotis davidii
TCACTGCCACATGGGATTATCCTCCACTATGTGGCCCTCAAGATGGCCCAGGAGGCCCTCGGATCTTCGGTCTGCACTGGGAGCTGCATCCGGAGGGTGCGCAGCGCCACCAGCCAGCTGAGCGCCAGGTGCAGAACGCCCCCCCAGCCTCGACAGAGCACTAGAGTTCCTCCACGCACAAACTCAGCAGTTTCTGCATCCTCTAATTTTGTCAGTCTTTTTAGCTTCTTCTAGAATTTGGAAGTTAGAATGGTGGGAATGTCGGTCGGGCCAGGAAGA
>NW_006323025.1:0-279 GCF_000327345.1 Myotis davidii
ACGGAGGGGCAGGGCCCGTCACTGCGCCACTCGCCTGGCGCCCCTTACTCAGGCAGGCCGGCTCCCCGCCCTCAGCCCGCTAACCAACTGGAAGGCCACCCCTCCACAGACCCTGGCTACCTTCTTGCTGGCAGCTCGGAGCAATGAAGCTGCCAATCACGCCGCCTTGGAACAAGCGTCCCTGAGCCTGCATTCGAATCTTCTAAAGGCTCTACAGATCATCTCGCCAAGCTTTGAGAAATGCCCATTTCTTTTTTTAAAAAAAAAATATTTTATTGA
>NW_006323026.1:0-279 GCF_000327345.1 Myotis davidii
GGGGGGAGCTGACTGCAAGCCCTTGTGACATCCTTGGGAATATATATACTCACTGGTGACAGATCTCTCTCTTTAGAAAGTGAGTGTAGCTTTAGCATCAGCTAATGGCTGTTTAGAGTCCAGTCGTGTGGACCAGTTGACTGACAGCCTGGCAGTACTGCCTGTGTGATTCCGCAGCCACCAGGTGGGTGTGTGTTCCTTGGACACTGGTTTTCAAAGACATTCTGGAGAAGGCTCCCCCAAGTGTTTTGAGCAACGGTAGGACTAGTAGGTCTTGTG
>NW_006323027.1:0-279 GCF_000327345.1 Myotis davidii
AGATGTCCTTCAGTAAGTGAATGGATAAATAAAATGTGTTATATCCAGACTATGGAATATTGTTCAGTGTTAAAAACAAACAAGTTATCACACCACAAAAAGATGTGGAGAAACTTTAAAGGCATATTACTACCTGAAGAAAACCAATCTGCAAAGGTTACATACTGTATGGCTCCAATTACAAAACATTCTGGAAAAGGCAAAACTATGGAGAGTAAAAAGCTCAGTGGTTGCCAGTGGTTTGGGAGAAGGAAGGCACGAACAGGTGGAGCACAGAGG
>NW_006323028.1:0-279 GCF_000327345.1 Myotis davidii
TGTGTTCTGCTGGCTGGGGCTTTCATAGTAACCAAGGAACAACTGTTAAACATTCAGCTTCATAATGAAACACCTTGGCTGCCAATTAACACCAGCTTCAAAAACTCATTTGCCTTTTGATAAAAGTTGCTTTTCTTGATACTCTTCCCAGCTATTCCAAGTTCTGGCCAAAAATCTATTTCACTAGACTTTTATGTAATAGTCCTACGTGAGTACTATGCATCATTAAAAACATTTTTTTTCTCATCAGTCTAAGGAAGGGGAATTTTCACCTAGTGT
>NW_006323029.1:0-279 GCF_000327345.1 Myotis davidii
ATACAGATGCAAAAATCCTAAACAAAATACTGGGAAATTGAGATCTAGTTTTTAATTAGTATAATATTTTGCTTTTTAATTGATATATAATTGACATACATACCGATCATTATATTAGTTTCAGGAATACAACTTTAAATTTAGTAATTGTATATGTTGCAAAATGACTACCACAAAAGTCTAGTTAACATCCATCTAACTTGTTCTTTTCATAATAGTTAATTTGACTTAAAAATATCCTTAAATACTGCTAATTGATCTGAGATAAAATACTGATAC
>NW_006323030.1:0-279 GCF_000327345.1 Myotis davidii
TTTACTAATATACATATGTTTATCTTTAGAGTTGGTGTGATATTATGCTTTATGCCCGTCTACCTGCATGTTTCCATTACGAACATGTCTGACTTGAGAAAAAAATTGTTTTTTTTCTACGCTACCTAAGCCGCTTCATCTTCTCCTCATATATCATATGAAAAGCAGTGTATAAACATATTAGAATGATCAGGGTTGCTACAGGATGTGTTCTTAGATGACCAACCGTAGGAGATGACTATGTAGACTGAATTATTGGTGGTACAAAATGAAATCTTG
>NW_006323031.1:0-279 GCF_000327345.1 Myotis davidii
TTGGCATTATTCCCAGATCTCCCTGGTTATTCATAAAATAACCACATTGAGGTTTTTTTGCTGTTTTTTTCTTAATTCAAATAAAAGAGGATGCTTGCCATGTTTAAAGGAGCAAAATTAGTTTTCTACTCAACTGTGCTCATATACTTTCCACATCTTAATTATTATGAATAAAATAGAATTGGAAAGGTTTGTTTTTGTACTACTAGTGTGTTTTTTTAATATATTTTGTAGATTTAAGATAGAAAGGGAGAGGGACACAGAGATAGAAACATCAAT
>NW_006323032.1:0-279 GCF_000327345.1 Myotis davidii
TGAAAACATTTGTTTCTAGGATTTGGAATATAGAACACACATAGGATGAAAGAAAATGGTAAAACAATGAAAGAATTTTATGTGTGAAATTATAGAAATGTTGTCAACTATTTTAAAGCATTATTTTAGTACCATTTTCTCATAGCAGTTCAACATTTGATACTTTAAAACTTGATTTGCTTTAAAAATTATTTACCATGCTTTGTAATAATCTTTCTGATCCAGTGCCTTTAACCTTGATTTGATATATGTGTAGCTTCAGTTGTCTTTCCATTGCAT
>NW_006323033.1:0-279 GCF_000327345.1 Myotis davidii
TGATTACTGATGTCACGTTTGGTGCTCAACCGCTGGTGGTGCTTTAGATTGATTGTGTTCCTGTATAATGAAAACAAATGAGTGTTTTCAGGTGGATTCGGCGCATCGCTATTAACAAATTAGGTCGATCGCTATTTTTCGACATCCCTCAAGTAGGACCATTGAGATTGATACAATTATAACTTGAAACAAAACATCCTTTCTGTAACTTGTTTGTCTGCGTTAACCATATGCGGTTGAGAGAATCAAATGGACTTGCTCACCCTCAGATATCATCAA
>NW_006323034.1:0-279 GCF_000327345.1 Myotis davidii
TTGCATTTCAATTTTTATTTACTTTTTCCAATCAGGTCTTTTCACATAGAATTATTATAAATTGATTATAGACAGCTGCTGCCTGTACAGGACACCTTTCCTCAGGAAGAATTAAAGTTAGTTTTCAACATCAACTTTTTAAGTGGATTTCTTAAAATTTGATCAACCTATATATTCTTTCAGTAGAGCAATTATTTTAATTATTCCTAATGTTTTAATCACTCCTTAACTGTTTTTAAGAATCATAGCTGCCCTGGCTGGTTTGGCTCAGTGGATAGA
>NW_006323035.1:0-279 GCF_000327345.1 Myotis davidii
GGCAAAGTAAGGGCGTGGTCAAGGTGTTTACAATGGTCTGGTTTCGAATCTACTCAATTACACGCACCTGGTCAAGCTTTGTTTAGTTGCTGCACCTCCCGCAGCCTATATCACTTAGTCACCTGGGAGCCACTGTCCACAACAGGGCATTCTCTAAAGATGAATTAGACATGACATAGGGTAAAAAGCACAAGTGAAAATGTTAGCCAGAGAGAATCACGTGTATTTATACATTCGGATAGAAGAAGAAAATGGCCGGAAACAGGTAATGACCCAAAA
>NW_006323036.1:0-279 GCF_000327345.1 Myotis davidii
TGATGGTCCTTCCCTGTAGTTGTTCCAGCAAAGCTACTATCAGAACCTATTTTTAGTGACCAATTTGTGTTGCAGTAATCAGTGAAGAATACTTTGTGAGGTGAAGGAATGTGTTGATGATCATTCCTTATAATTATCATAGGTTGCACCTGAAGAAGGAATGAAGCTGGGACACTGTTCAAAAAAAGGGCAATTTTGTGCTACAGGATGTTCGTTTGGGGCCAGTCCAGAACAGGATTTGTTTTCCTGGAGAGTTTTATGATGAGATTAACTATTCTC
>NW_006323037.1:0-279 GCF_000327345.1 Myotis davidii
CCCCATTTTGACTGCCTCTTTGTGTTTGCTTCTATTAGATAGGTCTGCTACAACTCCCAGTCTTTGAGGGGTTGCCTTATATAGTCGGTGTCCTGTGTGGTCCAATGGTGTAGTCTTCTTGATCCCCTGAGCTGAGTGTTCCTTCAATGTCTTTTGTGTCAGTTATGTGGGCTCTGCTGTTATAGTTGAGCCTCTATTGCAATTGGCCCATTCATGCTTGGGGTTGACCCTTAGGCTGGCTGATTGTGAGGCTCAATCCTGACCCCGGTGTGTGAACTG
>NW_006323038.1:0-279 GCF_000327345.1 Myotis davidii
ATGCAGAAAGTAGCAAAATGGGGCAGAAATCAAGGATTTCATCATGAAGAACGCATTGCTATAAAATTATTGGCCCTCTTTCTTTCTTTTCCATATTGGGGAGGTTTTGCCATTTCATTTCTTTTATTTTATTTTAAAAATGTTCTGGTACAGTTTGTCTTTTGATTTCAAAACAAACAAACAAACAAACAAACTAAAAGCTAATTGGATTGTAAAAACTTATCAAATTGCCTCTAGAATTCCTTTTAAGAAAAGCTTTAACTCCTCTTTTTATTTTTA
>NW_006323039.1:0-279 GCF_000327345.1 Myotis davidii
CAATTTGCCAATCTTCTCTTCAAAACTAGACTTGTTTGGAAAATTGTTTTCACTTGAGAGAAGACACAAAAAACATGTCATGTTTCCCTTGGTATATATAATCGTTTTCCTTGTTAGATGTGTGCTATCTTAGTCGGAATTTGATATGCTAGTAATGTTACCGACTTGTGGAAATTCATTTAATTCGACATAATGATGGAACCATACAGAGTGTCCATTAACACGCATATGTATACGTTATAGAGCTGCTTGGATACTATTGTGTGTTTTGTATTTTTA
>NW_006323040.1:0-279 GCF_000327345.1 Myotis davidii
TTACCTTGTCCCTATTCTAATCATTCTTATATAATACAAAAAATATATAAAAATTAACCCGACCCATAGAGTGTACAACTTCAAGTGCGAAACAAGCTAAACTATGAACTTTGATGGACAATGATGTGTCATTCATTTTAGGTCCATTAGTGTGACCAGTGTACCACTCTGGTGAGTTCTGGTGATAATGGGGGAGGCTGTGCATGTGTGGGGGCAAGGATGACAACACATAATATTGAACCTACACTTTAGGCCTTACACCACAAATACATGACAATG
>NW_006323041.1:0-280 GCF_000327345.1 Myotis davidii
TAAGATCACCAAAATTAGCAAGAAAAGTCAGACTTGCATGTGGCCATTAGTCATTTTTCAGATTCATTATTCTTTATTTTACTTTTTCTCCTCATTTGAACATCAATCATTAATGTCAAAGATTTAATGTTTTAGAATTTTACCCACCCTATTTGGTCATTTGTAGGCATTAATTAACTTCACTTCATATCTGATGTGCTCTTAGTGGTCATAAGTTTTATCAGTGATTTTTCAACTCTAATTTATACATAATTATCTGGCTTATGATAACAATGGGGGG
>NW_006323042.1:0-279 GCF_000327345.1 Myotis davidii
CAGATAATATTTGAGTACTTGGCTCTCTGATCAATAAGATGTTTGTTTGTAAGCATTCACATTAGTGTTACTGCCTGCCATCCTTGAGGAGGGATCAGATGAAACAGTAGCAATTACCTGCAATGAATGAATTCGAGACTTTATTTCAAAAACATCAACACATTCTTTTATTTGTGCATGGTATAGAGATGACCAATTTGAGACCACAGATCAAGTATGCATATTCATTAACTTTAATATGAACCCTAACTCCTCTTACTTATTTACTCAGAAAATTAT
>NW_006323043.1:0-279 GCF_000327345.1 Myotis davidii
TTTACCCTACTCCCCCTCCCCCATGGCAACGGCGCGCTGCTGATTGCATTTGAGCTCACGCACGCTCGGCTAGAAGGGGGGAGCTCGGAGCGTGAGGCGAGGCTGATTGTCTCCCCCACACGTGCGGCCAAGGAGGTTCCTTGTGTAGCTGCCCTTTCTTGGTGGGGAGGAGGCGGCAGCGACCAGGGCCTGCCCCGGGATCATTTCCCCGCTCCACTCGGGCTTCCCCATCCTTCCTGGGCCTGTGGTCCGCTAGGAGCCTCCCTGACTTTGGGGCGC
>NW_006323044.1:0-280 GCF_000327345.1 Myotis davidii
GCACCTGGGCTTTGGACCTCAGCTCCCTGCAGGTGGCCCCTGGGCTGCTCCCCTTGAGTCTGAGGTTGCCCATGGACTTCGGGAGAACACACCCCTGGGATCCGAGGAGAAGGAGGGCCGTTCCAGCTGGCACTGCCTCCCTGCGGAGCTGAGCTGGGTGAGCTTGCCTGGCACCTGGCGGGCCCTTTCGGCCTCACCGCTGTGCGTCTAGCGCTCTCTCATCCCCTTGCTCTCCTCCCCCTCACTTCCCCTCACTCCAGTTCCCTCCTCAGTCACGTCC
>NW_006323045.1:0-280 GCF_000327345.1 Myotis davidii
TGCATGAATGTCATGCACTGGGCCCCTAGTATATATATGGTTAATATGCTAAGTGACCTTCCCTCCATTCAACAGGTTGCCATGAAACTTACTAAGCACCAGGGGGCAGACGCTCAATAAAGGAGTTGCTGTGACGCACAGAGAAAAGGCACCCTGGACCTGGAGCTCACAAAACAACACCTGGCTTCCCCAAGTGGAACACAGGCCCAGCCACCACCCCAGAAGAGAGCCCACCAAATTGCAGCTGATGCTGCCGAAACCCCATGGCACAAAATGCAGC
>NW_006323046.1:0-280 GCF_000327345.1 Myotis davidii
TTGATTTAATATATATAGGGGTGTAGGGAGAGAAATGAATATTTCCAGGGTTGGGGTTTCAATAACTCATATTTGGCACATGGAAGAGAAATTGTGCTTTTTAAAAAACTGTTGAAGGTTAAATGATAAGTTCTACTCTACGCTCACTAAGTTTGAGGTTTCTTGGAGGCATTAGAGAGGAGCTGATGAAAGACAGTAAGGTGTGAGGGTCATCGACATACAGATGATGAGTGAAGAGTGGACAGTTGCAGAGGCCTGAGCATAGATATCTGGATGCATG
>NW_006323047.1:0-280 GCF_000327345.1 Myotis davidii
CTGCCATTATTTCTTCAAACATGTTCTCTACCCTTTTTTCCCTTTCTGCCTCTCTGGTATACCTACTATTCAAATATTGTTATGTTTTATGTTGTCCCACAGTTCCCTTAAGTTGTCCTCCTGTTTTTTAATGGTTTTTGTTGGTTGTTGTTTTTTTTGGTTCTCTCACTGAGTGATTTTTTCCGACCCTGTGATCTAATTCACTCATTCAATCCTCAGTTTTCCCTATCTGCTGTGTATTATTTCCAATGTGTTCTTTATTTGTGCTATATCATTCTTT
>NW_006323048.1:0-280 GCF_000327345.1 Myotis davidii
ACCTTACTGGCAATTTATGTTATACATGCAAATTTGGCTTTTAATTCTATACTAATTTTTATTTAAAGGGAGAGAAAAAAATTACTTTCAGTCTTCCCCTTTACTTTGAAGGAGTGCATTAGTTTTTCTCCCTCAGTGATAGTTACATATGAGGAAAACCAGGGTTGTATACAGATTAATAAGTGCAAGAGTTTCATACTTTCCTCTAGGACTATTCCCCAAAACTCAAATTTTTGTCTTCATAAATGTGCCACTAGCCAATATTAGTCTTGTTTAGACT
>NW_006323049.1:0-280 GCF_000327345.1 Myotis davidii
GAGTCTCCTGGGAGGGAAGGAGACACCTCTGTCCTTGGTGGGCCTTAGGTCCCACCGTGGGCTGCAGCCTTGACCTCTGGCCACTTGGCCAGGCTGCATTGTGTGCACAGCCTCAGGGAGGAGACTGAAGATGCTGATAAGGAGGCCCTTCCGGTGCAGCCAGACAGGAGCAGGAAGGCTTCTGCAGAGAAGAGATTAGACACAGTCCCTGATTTAGAGAGCAACAAGGAGAGCCAGGGAACACCCTCCCTCAGTCCCCTCCTCAACCCCCCCCCCCCCA
>NW_006323050.1:0-280 GCF_000327345.1 Myotis davidii
TTGTTCAGCAACACACCCACAGTTTTTCTGATGCTCAGATGTCTCCTGGCAAAATAGAAGAATCTTCTCAGGTAAGGATAAAACAAAATTAACTGTTCTTCATCCCAGAGACACACTTAGCCAGATGAGAACTTTGCTGATTCTAAACCTAGTTTAGGAAAATCTGGAAATCTCCCTGCCCTTACTTTCTCCCTTCTCCTGGAGTCCCCCACATTAAGCATATGGTCCCCATGTGCCCTTATATGAAATCCTGGCAGCTTTTGCAAATGATAGCTCTTGA
>NW_006323051.1:0-280 GCF_000327345.1 Myotis davidii
TACTTTGTTGAGAATTTTTGCATCTGTGTTCATGAGAGATATTGGTCATACATAGTTTGACACTGTTTTTAGGCATACATAATAAAATGTTATGTCTTCTTAGAGAATTGACCCCCTTTATCATTATGTAATGTCATTCTTTATCTCTGATAACTTTACTTACATGGCATTCTTCATTCTGTTACAATGTATTTTATCTTTCACATTTCTTTTTGGTTCTTTCTTAGGATTCTGATTTCTGTGCTTTCATTGCCCATCTGTTCTTGCATGCTGTCTACTT
>NW_006323052.1:0-280 GCF_000327345.1 Myotis davidii
TTTTTTTTTTTTTTTTCCAGAATACCTTTTCCCAGGATGCTCTGGTCTAAGCAATTTTTCTTTTAGACATACACTTTCAAAGCATAGCCCTCCCTAGGCACGTGCAAATAGTAACTCGACACTGTTTCCTCTGAGTAAATGGTTTACTGGAGACTTTAATTTATTAGTATATTTGAGTGTATGTTATGATCTGAGTCAGTAAAAAGTTCTACATACCAGGAGGATATTCAGTCCTGGAGGCAAAGTGCAATTCTCTCTTACAAATCAAACCATCTTTTTT
>NW_006323053.1:0-279 GCF_000327345.1 Myotis davidii
AGATAATGTTTCTGTATATTCCATTTTTATAGTATTTCTTATTTTATTTTACTCAGATGACTAAAACAAACTTTAAAAACTAGTTTATTCATGCCTTTCCCTAAATATATCCAAGGGAAGTCAAAATCTACTGTAGTTTATAAACAGGGTGAATAACAGTTTGATCTTAAAGTAAGACCAAGCCCATCCATTCATGGAACAGGTTCAAAATTTCGACTGAAATGAAGAGGGCCAAGCCCTCATAGCAGAGCTGGCACTTTATGTGACCATTCTAAATAA
>NW_006323054.1:0-280 GCF_000327345.1 Myotis davidii
TTCATATAATCTCACCTAGAGCTCTTTCTTTGTAATTTTTTTAATTGTGGTAAAATTTATCTGACAAATTTTAAGTAAAAAGAATACTAATACTTTGGTATAAAATTTACATAACGGTAATTTTACCATTTTAATTATTTTTAACGATATAGCTCTTTTGCCTTTAATACATTCACTCTGTTGTAAATATCACTATTACCCATCTTCAGAGTTTTTTAACCCTTAACCTAGTTTCTTTCTTTTTTTTTTTAAATAGATTTTACTGATTTTTTACAGAGAG
>NW_006323055.1:0-280 GCF_000327345.1 Myotis davidii
CGATCTGCGAACCTTGCTTCGTCATGTGTCTTCATCGTTTTTGGTTTGATCTCACACTTTAACTTGTTGTGTCTCGAAATTCGGAACTTTTTTCCATTCTGATTGAATAGCCATCACATTTATTTCTGTGAGACTGCTTTTTGTAAGAAGTTCAGGATCGATGGGAAGTACTTGGGAAGCGACCACCTTCTCTCCCTGCTCACCAGGTGGAAGAGTTGGCCAGCCTGCTTCCCAGTTCCCTCATACTACAGCTAGGTACTAAGGGCAGGGGACCAATGCA
>NW_006323056.1:0-280 GCF_000327345.1 Myotis davidii
GTTTTCTAAGGATATCACCCTGGACAACATTTATTACAGAAAAAAAATATTTTCCCTGATTAAGTATCATTAGAATTAAAAGCTCAAATTTGAGATTCTAAAGAAATGTGTTGATAGTTCATATTTATGCTTGATTACTTGATTGATTTCATGATTGTCAAACTGAAAGTTCTATAGGTTACTTATAAAGTCTGAGAACATACATAGGTGAATACATATACACATACAATGTCATCAAGGATATTTTCAATCTGTAAAAAATAATATCTATGTCTTCAGA
>NW_006323057.1:0-280 GCF_000327345.1 Myotis davidii
AGCAGTTCACCCAACTAAGGGGATTCATGTGATGTCCTCACTTTTTGATAGAAGAAACGAACAATGCTCTACCGTTCCATCTGCTTTCTTTCAGTGATGGTGAAAGATAATATCATGCAATGATGAATCTGCGTACGCTTTGATCTTTGTCAGATGGTTGAGTGTTTTTCAGTCTAGTTGATAAATCATTTTTCTATGCTTGTTATGGTTACGTTTACTTCTTGCGTCGTTACCTTCTTGAAGACTGATCTAGTACGCTGGTTGGCGCCAATGTCTGCTG
>NW_006323058.1:0-280 GCF_000327345.1 Myotis davidii
TATTACAAAGGGGAACTTGCACCTGCTCCAGACAGGGCTGCACTCAGATCTGAAGGACCCAGACCCTGCTCTGGGGACCCCACAGAGCCAGGGCAGCGTCCCTTCCAGATGCTTCCTGTAAAAAGGCCTGCTCAGCTCAGAGGAGGCCCAAATCCCCTCATCCCCATCTAACGCCCCACCCCTCCCCCACGTCCTACCCCAAGCATTTCCCAACATGACTGACAGTGGGAACATCCACTCCCTTCCAGGGAAGCCCACGCCACAGCATGAGGGAGCAATA
>NW_006323059.1:0-280 GCF_000327345.1 Myotis davidii
GCCGCATGGATATGACGTAAGTCACGTGATAATAACGTAGAGGTCGCGTGGATATGACGTAGGGGCAGCGCAGATATGACGTTGGACAGCATCGATATGATGTAAGGCACGTCACAATGCAGTAGAGGCCGCGTGGACGTAGAAGCCACGTGTATTGACGTAGAGGCCGCGTGGATATGACGTAAAGCCACGTGTATTGACGTAAAGCCGTGCGGATATGACGCAGGAGCAGCGCAGATATGACGTAAGCTGTGTGATATGATGCAGGACAGCATCGATA
>NW_006323060.1:0-280 GCF_000327345.1 Myotis davidii
ACAAACCAAATTCAACAGCATATTAAAAGGATCCTACATCACCACCAAGTGGGATTTATCCCTGTGGGGCAAGGGTGTTTCAGCACACAAACTCAATTAACACGATACACAGATACCCCTTTAGTTGGGTAAAAGATAAGTGTGATTTTATCATCTCAATAGATTCAGGGGGGGAAATTAGACAAAATACACCATCTTTTCATGATAAAAATGCCCAACAAATTTGGTATAAAAGAAACATAACAGTATAAAGGCCACATATGACAAGCCCACAGCTAAC
>NW_006323061.1:0-280 GCF_000327345.1 Myotis davidii
GAATGAACAGAAAAATCGGAATAATTCTACAACCATCAGATATAACAAATTAACTTATAAACATATCCCTTGTTAAAAATAAAACAAAAGACATAGATGACTAAAACACCCAGACACTAAACAAACACAAACAGAAATGTACTTTAGGCATGGTTGGTTTCAACAGTAACTTAAATCAAAATTTTAATAGAGAATTAAGTTCATTTTTACACAAAATATAGCAGAGTATGGAAAAGGAAATAATGCTTCCCCATCTACACTAATAAAAGAGAAACATGCA
>NW_006323062.1:0-280 GCF_000327345.1 Myotis davidii
GCTAATATGCTAATTAGACCAAACAGCAGAACTGTTTGTGCATCAGGCCTCTAGTTGACTATATTCCCCTTCACTTTTTCACTCATCTCCCCTCCCTTTCTGGTTACCATCCCTTTGGTTTCTGTGTCTATGAGTCTGTTTTTGTTTTCTTTTGTTTGTTTGTCTTAGATTCTACATATAAATGAAACCATATTGTATTTTCTTTCTCTGCCTGATTTATTTCACTCAGCTTAATACCCTCTAGACTAAGCATGTCAAACTCACAGCCTGTGGGCCGCAT
>NW_006323063.1:0-280 GCF_000327345.1 Myotis davidii
GATTTTACCCAGGGAGTCATGATAGATTTTATTTGTTATAAAATCTTCTTTATGTTATAACTTTTTGAGTATAAATGCGTGTCATTTTATTAAAGAGGATGACATACATCATATATTTTATCAAACTATCAAAAGGCAGCATGACCAAATGTAGAAGAATATTGAAAAACGTGTAATATGTTAAGATATAAAAGAGCTACAGGTTTTAAAAGTTTATAATGTAAGAGAAGTTGTTTGTAAAAAAAATAAGCTACATAGGTGCACATATACAAATACAAGC
>NW_006323064.1:0-280 GCF_000327345.1 Myotis davidii
CTGATGTGTCTCTCTCCCATTGATGTTTCTCTCCCTTCCTCCCCCTCTAAAGTAGGAGGAAGGGAGATCTTGATTTATGAGTACTTAGCATCTTGTTGATAGTTTCAGTTTCCTCTTTATTCATAACAATACATCTCCTCTTATATTTCTATGTTGTTTATTTGCTTTTACAATGTAATTTTTCTCTAAATATCAACAGGTGAAGGCGAAATAATTTTATTCTCATACGAGAGGCCCACTGCACGGTTTTGTGCACTGGTGGGGTCCCTTGACCTGGCCT
>NW_006323065.1:0-280 GCF_000327345.1 Myotis davidii
GATCAGGGCTGGAGCGCGTGGACAGGACACCCTCACTGTCCTGGGGCCTCCAGCAGATCCTCACTATTACAGGCCTCTGGGTAGCTGGTGCCCGGGCCACGTGAGGCAATGACGGTAGGTGAGTCCGTGGCTGGCCTTTCACTGGTCCTGCAGGCGGCTGCAGAGCTCCCTCCGGCTCCGCTCCCCCGCCCAGCTGCGCGTCTTGAGGCGGAAGGTCCTCAGCTTGTCCTTGAAGGCCTCGTGGTTCATGGGCCGATAGTCTTGGGGTTCACAGAAGGTC
>NW_006323066.1:0-280 GCF_000327345.1 Myotis davidii
AATGGAAAAAACATCCTCCAGTGAGGATTAACAGAACAAACAAAAAACCAAAATCCTAAATTTGTCTTCACTGAATGTTTTCCAAAGCTTGTTTTCACCACTGTGCCTTCAACCAAAGGCTCCCTGCTATTAGCAGTGAGCACTCCCCTCGGGTATTCCGCAGAAACACCACCCCCCTCAAAGCCTGTGATCGCTCTGTGAGGTTTGGGGTCATCTTGTTCTGCTTCCTTTTTTAGTTATTTCAACCACATCTGTGCAGGCTGACTTGATTTTTTTTTTT
>NW_006323067.1:0-280 GCF_000327345.1 Myotis davidii
ACGTGGGCCAGGCACTGGTCCAGCAGGGCGGCACACGTCTCCTGGGGTGGACACGGGAGGGCTGTGTCCGCTGACGGGGCCCCACCACAGACCAGGTGACCCCGCTCCCCCCCAAACACGCCTGGGGCCCATGGTCTCCCTCCCGGGCACCAGGCTGGGCCCAGGTATCCTCCTAAGACCCGGTTAGCTACGGAGGACGGCGGTTCTGCCCTGGCCGGTGCTCTCAGTGGTTAGAGCACCAGCCCCGACACCGAAGGGTCTCGGGTTCGATTCCCAGTCA
>NW_006323068.1:0-280 GCF_000327345.1 Myotis davidii
AACCAGACCCTGGCCCGCCTCACCAGCCACAGCGAGCTGGGCACACAGGAGGAGGCAGCAACAGCCGCCACAGAGCGCAGCCCGTAAAGCTCGGGGTCCCGGCAGGGCCATGGGCGCGGGGCGGGGGCTGGGGGTCAGCCGAGAGCTGGTGCGGCGCGTCCCTTCTGGACTCGGCTCCGCCGGGGTGTGCGGAACAAGACCCGGGCGGCGGGGGCGGGGCCAGGTGCGCAGGGCCCGTGGCGCCGCCAGGGGCGTGGCCTGAGGCCCTGGGAGGGGCCTT
>NW_006323069.1:0-280 GCF_000327345.1 Myotis davidii
GAAAGAACGCCTCTCCTTGTGGTGGATACCCACATTCCTGTGGGAGGACCCTTCTGCCTTTGGGGGAATTGCAACTTCCTTTGAAAGAACACTTATCCTTTGGAAGAAACGCACCTACCTTTGAAAGAACCTCTCTTCCTCTTGTGGAAAAGCACCTTTCAGTGGGGGAACAATTTTCCTGTTGGGAAGCACACCTTCCTATGGGGAAAAACTTCTTCTTCTGAGGTAAATGCACTTTCCTTTGTGCTGACCCATCTACCTGTGAGAAAATCGGACCTTC
>NW_006323070.1:0-280 GCF_000327345.1 Myotis davidii
AAAAAAAAACCTATCGTGTGCCAGTCATATAAAGTATAGCAAATAAATTATATACAGTCCACAATACTGGCTAATGACAACATATAACTATGTTACTGGTTAATGTATTTACTACAGTATACTTTTAACCCTTACTTTATAGTGTACTCTCTCTACTTGTGAAAAAAATATTTGCTAGAAAACAGTATATATGTTGCACTGGCAACAGCTTCTTACAGCTTATGTTTACTGCGTCTCTTGTGCTTTACTTAATTGTGTTTTTACACAGTAACATGCTGTA
>NW_006323071.1:0-280 GCF_000327345.1 Myotis davidii
CCCAGCTATAAAATCACACATATATGGACAGATGTTTTCAAGAAAGAAGCCAAAAGTCCACATTGGAGTAAGGACAGCGTCTTTAATAAGTGGTGCTGGGGAAACTGGAATGTCACATGCAATCAAGTGAAACTAGATTATAGTTTGTCCCCAACTGGAAAGTCACATGCAATCAAGTGAAAGTAGATTACAGTTTGTCCCCATGTACAAACTGTAATCTAGTTTTTTTATTCAAACTGTAAAAGTTATTCAAAATGGGTTAAAGACCTAAACATAAGAC
>NW_006323072.1:0-281 GCF_000327345.1 Myotis davidii
CTGTTCCAATATCTACATATTATTGCAATCTTCATGCTTGTTCTTTTTCTCTTTAGGTATTGACATTATTTTGCTGCCTATTAGTTTATATTGTTTGTGATAGAGCTTGTTCCTAGAATTATCATGTGACTGTACAAACTGAAGAAAAATTGTTACTGCGTTCTGCTGAAAAATACACTGTTTTCAGAGTTGCATTAATAGCCTAAAAATGTCTACCTTTGGAACATTCACCAGACAGGACAGGTGTAATGATGTTTGGTGTTCTGGTTACTCATCTACTG
>NW_006323073.1:0-280 GCF_000327345.1 Myotis davidii
TTACTTCTTGCATAAATTTTGGGACACCCTTTATTACAATGCAAAGCTTTCTTTCCCTCTGCTGTGTGGTCTATCATGCTGTGTTTTCACATGATGTTTTTATTTTGCTATTTAATTCTTAGTAATGAAAACGAAAATTTTGTATTGCTAGCATGGGGCATACCACCCACCTTTATATCGTCCAGTGCCACTTCGATGTGAAATGATCAGAGCGTTACACTGATATGCAGAATCGCTTAAATTACATAATTCTTATTTGGGGGCTTATCCTCAGAGAGGG
>NW_006323074.1:0-280 GCF_000327345.1 Myotis davidii
ATAAACAAATGGGACTGCATCAAAATATAAAGCTTCTGCACAGTAAAATGAAAAGGAAGCCCACTGTATGGGAGAGCATACTCATAAACTTTTTACTTGAGTTTTTTGTTTTTCATATAATATGTTTATATATTTTTAATTTCAAAAGTCTATTTTTGCTCTCTGATATTTCTTCATTGTTATTTATAGTAATATCCTGTTCTTATTTTATAGTTAAAATAGCTCCTCTTATTTCTCTGATTAATTATGGTTCTTCTGTTTTTCATATTAGGAAGTTTAT
>NW_006323075.1:0-280 GCF_000327345.1 Myotis davidii
TGGAACTGCAATTGCTGTATTAAATGGAGGTCACATATTTGTGTTTTTATTTCCAGCTTTAAGCTATAATGAACATGTAAATAGTGTATGTTTATAGTGTAAAATGTGATAATTCAATGCATGTCTACATTGTGAAATGTTTACCGCAATACAGTTAGTTAACCCATGCTTCAACTCACATAATTGTCATTTTGTTGTTCTTATGGTGACAAAATTTAAGATCTACTTTCTTACTTTCAACTATACACGACAGTCTTATTAACTATAGCCATCATGCTAT
>NW_006323076.1:0-279 GCF_000327345.1 Myotis davidii
TCTTTTTTTGTTCCTCTTGTTAGATGCATGTGATTGTGAAGTGTAGTGGAAGCAGGAGACAGGATTGAAGAAACCTGGGTCTAAATTGTTGCATGAAGAAGGTCTCTTCACTAACCAGGAACACCTACCTACATGTTTCTGCATAGAAGATATTTGATGATCATATGTGCAGTTTTTTCCACTAGTAACTCTATACAATAGAAGAAGAAGTATAAATTATGTGAGCATGAGAGGAAGAAATAAATTTCTATGTGTTGAGCCTTTATACATTTTTTTGGG
>NW_006323077.1:0-280 GCF_000327345.1 Myotis davidii
AGGCCGAAGGACCCCACCGGTGCACGCATCCATGCACTGGGCCCCTGGTTAAATATGAAATAACACTTAAGTATATAAAGTATGCATCATGCACTGTTATTAGAAAAATTGTGGCAAAATCAACACAATATTTTAGAGGTCCTGGGTTTATCACTACCATAATACGTTTTTATTACCTATTGGTGGAAAAACAGATCTCTCTTTTTTTTTGAGGATCCTTTTAACATTTTTCTTCCTTATTCTTTACTTCTTTGCTCTTTCTTTTGTTCATGTCTTTTTT
>NW_006323078.1:0-280 GCF_000327345.1 Myotis davidii
CCTTATGAATTGCAATGGACCCAGCCCTTTGCCTGATTGGGGTCTGCCTGCCATCTAGCGGCAGAAATGGTAACTGCAGCAGGAGCAGGGGGTGGTCAGGACAGGAAGTTGGGTGGTTCTGTGACTTGGGCCTGCTGCCTCCCAGAAACCATTGCACCCGAGTCCCGGGCCAACGGAACCGGTAACGCAGACACCACCTGGGATGCTTGTGTTGAATAAGCGGCCATTTTTCTCTCTCTTGAGTGTTGACCGAATCAATTGTAAGCCACGTATTCCCAGA
>NW_006323079.1:0-280 GCF_000327345.1 Myotis davidii
GAACAGACTGACATACCTCGATGTGGGGTTGTGAGATAAACCAAAGAACTTATATATGCATATGCACAGCCCATGGACACGGGCAATAGATTAGTGAAGACCCGGGGCTGAGGGGGTGGGTAGGGGCTGGGAGAAGGGCGGGGGAAATGGGAGATACCTGTAATGCTAACAACAATGAAAACATATATTTTTAAAATGAGGGTAAAAATTAGCCTCCTCTATTTGGTCAAACATTTCATCAACTCAACCCTCATGCCTTGGCAGGGCCAGACCAAATGAT
>NW_006323080.1:0-280 GCF_000327345.1 Myotis davidii
ACGCTCTATCCACTGAGCCAAACCGGTTGGGCTTTCTTAGTAATTCTTATGTGTAACATGATTGGGCACCACTGACATACATTTGTTCCTTTATTCCTCCATGCCTGGCAGGAATCACTCTGTCTTCATACTCCTGAAAATATGACTTTGGTTTCAGAATGCATACAGTATAAAGTATGTGAAGAATGGGTATGGGTAACTCTATTCTGGAGAAAATGGGAATAGCCTTATAAAGAGATGTAACATCTAAATCCTATATAATAAAAGTGTAATATGCAAA
>NW_006323081.1:0-280 GCF_000327345.1 Myotis davidii
TGCAAATAGAGAAAATGTACCTCTTTATTTTCAAAAGCTGGAAGGGAGAGGTCTCCTAGAGTTTTAATTGCTTGTCGACTCCAAGGCGCTCTCTTTTCAGACCCTGCATGCTGGTGCGCGTGACGCCAGTTTAACTCGACCTTCCGCTCCCTTCACACCAACTCCAGGAGATTTTTATTGATCTTCTACTCAGATTAGGTCTTCACGAAATTGGTTTTCAGCTATCAGTCAAGGTTCCTAAGAGAGGCTCCTTTTAATCAAGAGGGGGTTATCCAGTGTT
>NW_006323082.1:0-280 GCF_000327345.1 Myotis davidii
AAAACAGTATAAAGGGTCCTCAAAAAATTAAAAGGATAACTAACATGAGAAAGCAATACCACTGCTGGGTATTTATCCAAAGAAACCCAAAACACCCATTTGAAAAGACATACACCCCTAAGTTCACTGCAACATTATTAACAATAGCCAAGATATGAAAGCAACTCAAGTTTCCCTTGAAAGATGAATGGCTCAAGATGTGGTACATATATATAATGGAGTATTATTCAACCATAAAGAGAATGCGATCTTGCCATTTGCTACAACATGGATGGACCTA
>NW_006323083.1:0-280 GCF_000327345.1 Myotis davidii
AAAGATTTAAGAACCGTCGCATAAATCGGTTTTTAAAAAATCCTCAAAGTAAAATGAGTGGATAGTGGCTAATTCTGGTAATACAAAAATCAAAATTTCCAAATTTACTTCTATAGTCTTACATTGCAAATGATATCATTACTATTATTTTCAACATCCTTATTGGCTACCATTTCCTGAGTGCTTATCTGATGCCATAATCCAGTTATTTTATATAAATTGGTTTCTCTGACAAAAATGCAGAATGTGTATTATTTTCTCCTTCATTCAGATAAAAAAA
>NW_006323084.1:0-280 GCF_000327345.1 Myotis davidii
GGAGCCAAGAATACTCAATGGGGAAAGGATAATTCCTTCAACAAATGATGTGAAAACTGGATAGCCACATGCAGAAAAATAAAATTGGGCCCCAAATTTACACCACTCCAAATAAATTAAAGACATAAACATAGGCCCAATACCATAAAGCTCCTAGAAGAAAACACAGGAAAGAAGCTCACTAACATTGGTCTTGGCAATGATTTTTTGAATATGACAACAAAAGCATAAGCAACAAAATAAAAAGATCACTAAGTGAGGTTATATCAAACAAAAAAAA
>NW_006323085.1:0-280 GCF_000327345.1 Myotis davidii
CTGACTGAGCAGCAGAAAAAGCCGAGGATCTGTACTGTCTACAAACCCCCATGAGCCAGAGGTGAAGCAGCAACTTAAACAAACAAAAACACCAACTAAGGCCATATTAACAGAGACATGAGAGCCAGGACAAGGGAGGGGACAGTGCCCACACACACCTGTGCTTCCCTGGGGAAGAAACGCTGCCGACCTGAAGCTTGTGGAGGATGACAACTGGCACCAAGAGGGCCCCAGGCCCTGGGGGCAGGTCTGTGCCTAAAGGCTCTGCCCTCCTATATCC
>NW_006323086.1:0-280 GCF_000327345.1 Myotis davidii
CAATTATCAAAGGGCCAGACGGCAATCAAGGGTTGCATCTTAATTAAGTAACGTAGAACGCCTTGCTTGGACTTAGAGGGGACACGGCTTTCGTTGGAGATCTTTCTGGTGTGGGTGCCCAAGGGTGGGGACCCCTTGCTATTCTCGGCCACTCACCCCAATTCTACATCGTTGAGGGAATAAATCCGGCAGGCTGTGAGAAAATAGTAACATAGGCAACCAACACTCATTGAATGACAGCCATTCTCTTTGAGCCCTTCACACACAGGAGTTCATTTTA
>NW_006323087.1:0-280 GCF_000327345.1 Myotis davidii
CACTTTTATAACGCTATAGCAATGGACTTATGAAGCTCTGGACAGATGTGATTCATTGGCAGCATTGTCATCGAAGGTGGTGAAGAATGGAGGTTAGACATTTCTTCTTGGGGATTTTTCAAACTGGTGCAGAATAATCTGAAATTGCTGAAAGCTTTGCACCAGGGACAACAGGATCCAGGGTGCCCCACCCCCCATCTTTGTGTGTCTTGTTTCTATGTGCTTGTATGGGGCTATTATCTCTCCTCAGTCGATGTATTGTTTGCTGTTTTTCATGAAC
>NW_006323088.1:0-280 GCF_000327345.1 Myotis davidii
GCTAAGTGAAATAAGTCAGAGAAAGACAAATTCTGTATGATCACACTTCCATGTGGAATCTTTTTTTAAAAATTCCACAAAACTCATAGAAATAGAGATAAGATTTGAGGTTATCAGAAGCAGGGAGGGTAGGGGAATGGGAATTGGAGGAGGGTGGTCAAAGGATGCAAACTTTAGCTTTAACGTAAATAAGCACTAGGGATGCAGTGTAAAACACGATGACTATAGTTAACACTGTCATATGATATAGGGCAGCGGTTGGCAAACTCATTAGTCAACA
>NW_006323089.1:0-280 GCF_000327345.1 Myotis davidii
GCAATCCACTGGTTTGGGAACCTTCTAAGTTCAGGTATTCATAGGTGTTATTTATGAATGGACAATGACAGTAAAAAATGAATCATGAATAAATGTCTGTTAATCTTGAAAACAAAACAGTGCAGGAACTTTAAAAATGACAAATAATTAGTTTAATTTTTTAAGCTGTAACATTAACATTTCCAGTACAATAATTTACCCTACTAGCTTAAAGGAAGGCCTTAACAACAATATAAGCCAGTACCAAGAAAAATGCCACCTACTAAATCCCACAAATTTC
>NW_006323090.1:0-280 GCF_000327345.1 Myotis davidii
TCATATAAGACCTCAACGTGTTGCCTAAACCTATTTGCCTAATTGGCTATTCAAAAAATGCAATTGTTTGATGATGTAGATTACAAAACATAAGATCATAGTTGTTAAAATTCTTTACCAAATAAATGGGAGGTTGCTGTTCTTTAAAATACTTGGAGAGAGAAAAATAAGATACAGGGTAAAAAAAATAATTTTGTGTCCTGTGGTTTCTTAGATTTAAAACAGTTTATAATACTGAACGTTTACTAGATAACTAGAGGCCTGATGCACGAAATTCATG
>NW_006323091.1:0-280 GCF_000327345.1 Myotis davidii
TTTCCTGTATAAGGTCACATATCAAATAACAACTTAAATCTGACTTTCTGTCTAAAATGGGAACAGATTTTGCAACAGTTCTGGACGAGGCACTCCTAAGCTCCTGACACATACTGATTCATTTAATCCTTAAAACAACCCCTAAAAGGTAGATACTCATTTTACCAATGAAGAAGCTGAGACACAAAAGGATTAAATAACACATGTGCCAAAGCACATGGCAAACAAATATGGAGCTGAGATTCATTTAGATCAGTGGTTCTCAACTTTCTGGCCCTTT
>NW_006323092.1:0-280 GCF_000327345.1 Myotis davidii
CCTGGTTCATAGTTGATGCTCAACCACTGAGCATATGACACCTAATGGTTTTGGACTGGAGCCTCAGGCGGTTCCGTGTGTTTATTGCTTTCTCTGCTTCCTTTGCAGTCACGTAGTTCACAAAGCCATAGCCCGAGCTGCGTCCTGCGACTTTGTCCCGAATAAGTTTTACAGATTCAACTTCACCAATGCTGCTGAAGAGACTGTGCAACTTATCCAGGGTCACGTTTGGAGGGAGGTAGGTGACAATTAAATTTTTTCTCCAATGTCATCCCTGCAG
>NW_006323093.1:0-280 GCF_000327345.1 Myotis davidii
AAAGACTCAGAATAGTCAACACAATATTGAAGAGCAAAGTCATACCAGACTTTAAGACTTACTTCAAAGCAATGCTAATCTAGACAGTGTAATTGGTGAAACAAAAGGACAAATAGATCAATGAAACACATTAGAGAATGCAGAAATGGACCATATAGTCAAGTGATCTTTGACAAAAGAGCAAAGGTAAATGAATGCAGAAAGCATTGTCTCTTCAACAAATGGTGATGGAACAACTGGGAAAACCTCATGCAAAACACACACACACACACACACACAC
>NW_006323094.1:0-280 GCF_000327345.1 Myotis davidii
ACGGCCAGGTTCCCCCAGCGGGCCACCTGCCCCTCGCCATTTCCCGAGGGACACACAGTGTGCCCACAGGGACGTGGACCATGTCCTTCCCTCAGGGCATGGCTCTCCACGCCCGAGGCATGGTGTCCCTGCACGGCTTAGGCGGCCATGTCTTGACCCGGCTTCCCCTGCCACATTCTACCCTCCTTTCTGCTCTCCTTCCTGGGGACTCACTCCGCCTCCTGGCATCCGGGCCTTTCATTCCAACCTGGCTCTTCCAGGATGGGCGGGGCCCACGGAC
>NW_006323095.1:0-280 GCF_000327345.1 Myotis davidii
ATCCACTGAGCCAAACCAGCTAGGGCAAATGCTTATATTTTTTAAAAATGAAGTATCTCAAATCAATGATCTAACCTTTCACAAAAAAACTAGAAAAAAAAATTAAACACCTCCCAAAAGCAGAAGGAAATAATAAACAGCATTAAGTCAAAGAAAACAAAACAAAAAATAATAGAGCTACTCAATCAAGCAAAAAACTGACTTTTTGAAAAGATTAATAAAACTGATAAGCCTTTAGCCAATCCAATCAATCCAAGAAATAGAGAAGATATAAACTACC
>NW_006323096.1:0-280 GCF_000327345.1 Myotis davidii
TTCACAGTGATCAAATATGGGGGAAGAAACTGACCCCTCTACCAAGCAATTGATTGTTGTTTAAGGTCATTCCATGTTAGCACAGGCTTGGTAAACACCTTGCTGGCGTGAGTCCTGGGACTAGCTCCCATTTGGGGTAAATTTCTTTCTTTTGCTTCTAAGTATTCAAGTTCCAGTAAATTTGGACTGAATTTTTCTAGTAAATGGATTCTTATTCAAGACACATACAAAAATTGCTCTTTGAAAAGCAATGTTACAAGAAGACTGTTTTCAGGGAATT
>NW_006323097.1:0-280 GCF_000327345.1 Myotis davidii
TCTGTTCTCTGCCTGGGATGAATTGAAAGCACAATTGTGATCTGTCAGCAGATAGAGGTGAAGAGATACTGTGGGGATCCCAAACTTCCAGTGCTTCTGAAGGGACATCACGATGGCAGAAAATCACTGTTTTTCCCCAATATTTGCTTATTTTCCATTTCTGCCCAAAGTCTTAAAAGCAAGACTGCAGAACTTTATGGTTCTATATTGCAGCCTGGTACCTCTATTAATGGTGAAGTCAAAGTTCACTTTGTTGTGCTTCTGTGAACAATATGAATTA
>NW_006323098.1:0-280 GCF_000327345.1 Myotis davidii
GAAAGTCCTTGTTAATGCTGACTTAATTTGGTCTACCGATGGACATGTGATAGATAATCAGGTATGTTACCCAGCTGAATATGCAACAACTACTATGAGGACACAATTGAAAATTCTTATTTACCTGAATAAGATATGCCCAACAAGCTTAATTAATTGTTCTAATTTGGGCTTGTCAATTGACCAAAAATAAAATAGCCAATATTTGAACTAATAGTAACTATGCCCTTGGTATAGCTCACAACTCTAGAATGCCATGGAAGTAGTGAGGGTTCTTAAC
>NW_006323099.1:0-280 GCF_000327345.1 Myotis davidii
GAGGCCCTGTGGGAAAAAGAGAATCTTTGAGGCAGTGGTTCTTAAGCTCTTTAAGATTCCTTTGAAAAATTTGACTTGGGGTACAAAACTCCTCTGTACCCACAAATAAAGTTTTATATGGAATTTCAGGAGGCTTACTTAAGAACCATCCAGGTAGATAAGATTTCTTATTTTTTAAAAAGCTCTATTGTGAAAGTTAACTTTGTAAAAGATAATGTCAGCTGCCTATCAAGATAGGGTACACCAGCCCAGCCAGCGTGGCTCAGTAGCTGAGCATCAA
>NW_006323100.1:0-280 GCF_000327345.1 Myotis davidii
AGAATCATATAGATCCAAAGTAAATGGATGGTGGAGAATAGATCATGTTATCAATAATAAAAGAAAGTATGGGTAGCTATATTATTTCAGACAGAGCTGAATTCAAAGCACAGAGAGTTATTGGGAATTAGGAAGGGTAGTACATAACTATA
The DNA here is from genome assembly GCF_000327345.1 of Myotis davidii. NCBI lineage: Eukaryota > Metazoa > Chordata > Mammalia > Chiroptera > Vespertilionidae > Myotis > Myotis davidii. The sequence goes on from NW_006323100.1 coordinate 153, forward strand.
AAGGGCAATTCTCCAAGAATACATATCAGTCCTCAATGTGTAGCACCTAACAACAGAACATCAAGCTATGTAAGGCAATAAATAACAGGATTGCAAAAAAAAAAAAAATAGTTGAATCCACTATCATA
>NW_006323101.1:0-280 GCF_000327345.1 Myotis davidii
GATGGAAAAAGATATTTCATGCAAATGGAAATTAAAAAACAACTGGGATAGCAATACTTATACCACACAAGATAGATTTTCAAACAAAGACGATAACAAGAGACAAACAAAGAGCCAGATATTCCCCTTCTGGGTATTTATCTGAGAATCCCAAAACACTAATTTGAGAAGACATATGTTCATTGCAGTATTATTCACAATAGTCAAGATAAGTAAGCAACCTAAGCATCCATCAGCAGATGAACAGATAAAGAAGAAGTGGTGCATATATATAATGGAA
>NW_006323102.1:0-280 GCF_000327345.1 Myotis davidii
CTTAGATTTTAGTTATAAATCCTATAAATATAAAGATTTCTGAGAGTCAGCTGTGAGCTTACTCTTTTAGCTCTCTTGCATAGCCTGGACATACAATTGGAGACAGTAAATATGCAGAATGTCTTGCTTGTCCCCACGCCATCTCAATCACCTTTTCCACAAGTGGGGATTTGCAGTCTTCCCTTCCTTATATACAGAACAAACCTACCACATTGCCACTGTTAATTTACATTTGGGGGGGAGGGGTTCCATCAATATATCAAATGCTATTGCAAACACT
>NW_006323103.1:0-280 GCF_000327345.1 Myotis davidii
AAGTGTTGGTATGGGTGGGGAGAAATTAGAACTCTTGTCCATTGCTGACGAAAATGTAAAAAGGTGCAGCTGCTGTGAAAAACAATATGGTGATTCCTCAAAAACTTAAAAATTACTATATGATCCAGGAATTCCACTTCTGGGTATGTACCCAAAAGAACTGGAAGCAGGGACTCAAACAGGTATTTTTACACCCATCTTCATAGCAGCATTATTTGCAACAGCCATAAAGTAGAAGCAACCCAAGTGTCCATCAACAAATGAATGGATTAACTAAATT
>NW_006323104.1:0-280 GCF_000327345.1 Myotis davidii
GTTGGAAAAGAGAACCTATTTCTTCCTTGGCAGGAAATAGTTTGAAGCTGATAAAATATATGTTGCAATAAGCTTTTGCTGCTAGTATTTTCTGCAAGTATGGTGGTGATGTCTATAAAAACTAATCCAGATTTTATGTTCTCCAGGTAAAATTTATCTTCAAGGGGGTAGAAATAAAATATAACAGTCTAGAAGTTGTTTCAGGTCAAATTCCTGATTTTCTTAGGTCAATTCTGACTTTTTACTTTAATTAATTGAATATTTGGTAATGGTTTTATAT
>NW_006323105.1:0-280 GCF_000327345.1 Myotis davidii
AAAATAAAACCATTTCCCCTAAAAACAGGAACAGGATAGGGATGTCCACTTTCACCACCCTTATTCACCATAGTACGAGAAGTCCTAGTCACAGTGACCAGACGAGAAATAAAAGGCATCCGAGTTGGGAAGGAGGAAGTTAAACTGTCTTATTTGTGGATGGCATGAACACAGAAAACCTAAAAACTCCACCAAAAACTCCTAGATTTAATAAGTGAATTTGGCAATGTAGCAAGATACAAAATTGACACCCAGAAATCAATGGCATTTTATACACCAA
>NW_006323106.1:0-282 GCF_000327345.1 Myotis davidii
GATTCACTGAACTATACTGCCCTCAAGTCATGATTGTTACACCTTATTTTTTTAAGTACATGCTTCATAAAACACTTGTAGAACTTACATATCATTAAAGTGTATGGTATAGTTAAAGTTTTAATATTCTGATATTATGTGAAATATTCTATGAGTTTAGTATATTTGGAAAATACTTTGTGTTGACATTAAGAGAGTAATATTATTTATCACCATTCTTTTTGTACATAGGAAGCCACCACTAATTTATGAATATAAAGAAGAAAGAAGACCCGAAACATT
>NW_006323107.1:0-280 GCF_000327345.1 Myotis davidii
TCTCACGCTGTTGAGCAGCCATGTGGAATACACAAACGCGTCGAGGAACACTCCTGAGCACTCACAGCTCCACGCCTCAACTTTATACTTTGCTGCAAAATGAACGGATTATCACTAGCACACAGTTTCCGAAGTGCACTCAGGTCCTGCAAAGTGTGCATCTAACAAGTCTGAGTTGGGAGAAGGGGGATGTCTATCAAGATGAAGACGACACGCTTCGCCCACCAGCTTTGTAGTAGGTGTGACCTGCCATGACCAGCTGGAAGTTCCTCCTTCCTCT
>NW_006323108.1:0-280 GCF_000327345.1 Myotis davidii
TGAAATCAATAAAAATATTTAAAAAAAATAAAGCAGGTGTATAAGTAACACGGATAAAAATTTTGTCTGTATTTATTACAACATTTTCATTTAAGTAAGTATTGTTTCATTGGTATACCACTTTCACTAATATTAAGGCAACTGAATACTCTGTGGCCTATTTGGGCTCACGCATGAACAATGATTCTTAATTATCAAATATGTTTTACTTAGGTTCTTAAATACTGATAACAGGGTAGTGCTGAATAAAATCTTCCTTGATTATCAAAATATTGTCTAA
>NW_006323109.1:0-280 GCF_000327345.1 Myotis davidii
AACTTTTTCATCATCCCAAACAGAAACTTTGTACCCGATAGTACTCCCAACCCCACTGCTGGCAACTACCATTCTACTTTCTTTTCTCTATGAGTTTGACTATTCTAGATACCGCCTGTAAATGGATTCATGCAGTACTTAACCTTCTGTGTCTGGCTCATTTCACTTAATGTCTTCAAGACATTCAATCATTTTGTAGCATGCATCAGAATTTAATTTCTTTTTAAGGCTGAGTAATATTCCATGCTATGTATATACCACATTTTGTTTATCCATTCAT
>NW_006323110.1:0-280 GCF_000327345.1 Myotis davidii
GGCAGATTGTTGACCTCTCGGGCAGTGAGGAAAGTCGCCTTGCTGAACTGTTGTGAACTCCACAGACCCGCCTGGTTTCTAAGAGGAGTTGGCCTAGCCGAAGTCTACGATCTGGATGACACTCATGGCCACTCAATTTAAGGAGCTAAGTATTTAGCAATGGAGGTATTGTTTCCTCCTCCTTTTTTAGTGGTGTATTTTATGACATCTGTGTCCAAGGTTCTAGTTAAACATCCTTTGGTTAAAAGGAGCAGAAGTCTAGAAAATCTGGCTCAAATAA
>NW_006323111.1:0-280 GCF_000327345.1 Myotis davidii
GATTCCAGCTGGGTAAGGCTTGTTGGTTTGGAAAGCTTTATCAGCGAGACAACAGCCTCATGAGAACATTGCTCAGTAATCCAGAAACTAAGGTACATAGAAATCCTTACACATGTATACTTAACTCTAGTACCCATGTGAGAAGAAACCAGTCTAAACCAGAAAGTGAGAATCTATTTGCAAAATGTGTTTTCTCTCTTCTCTTGCTTTCTAAGATATAACCCCTTTCTAAGAGTGGATTACATACCCCAGGAGATCTTAACTTGGTGATCTAATTCCC
>NW_006323112.1:0-280 GCF_000327345.1 Myotis davidii
GTTTGCCGATATTGTTTTAGACTATGTATAGGTTACACTTAAGTTTGTTCAAACAAAATTTAATAAAGTAAGAAAAACCTGATATAGTGAAATAAACTTAAATAAGAAAAATATATATAACAAATAAACTTAAGGAAAGCATTCACCCTAGGACATTCATTCAGGAAAATTAAAAGAGTGATATATAACTAATTTGGATTTTTTTATTTAATAATACCTAATGCTGGATTTGTGATAAAACCCAGTTCAGCTGGAGTGACTCAGTGGTTTGAGTGTTGAC
>NW_006323113.1:0-280 GCF_000327345.1 Myotis davidii
TGGTGCCCAAGCTGGGGGAGGAAGAAGTCGCCCGTCTACCTAGCCGTAATTTGCTGAAGTCTTTGCAGGCGCTCCAGCAAGCTGCCACATTAGTACAAGGGATCGTGCAAGAGGCTTACTGAAACGCTGACACCCCGGAGGCAGGAGAGGCGAGCCAGTTTTCCCCTGGCGACTTGGTCTGGGTGAAAAGACACCAACCCGGAGTGCTCGAGCCACGCTGGGATGGTCCATACACTGGTCCTCTGCACCCCCTCAGCAGTCAAGGTAGCCGGGAAGAAAC
>NW_006323114.1:0-280 GCF_000327345.1 Myotis davidii
TAGGACGACTAGATGCCATCAAGGGCAAGCAAGGTAAGTCACATAGCTGGTATATGAAGCAGCATGTAAAACCAAATAAAGATGAGGAAGTAGAGGACTATGGAAATTTACAGTGACTTGGGCAGACTATGTAGCCTAAGTCAACCACTTGCTTATCTATAAGATAATGAGACACAATTAACATCGGGCACAGCTGGGCAGGCTCAGATAAGTGTGTAGAGCACCAGAACCAGGGTGCATTCCCTCAAGGACTTACAAATGCTGAGGTGGATGTACTTCC
>NW_006323115.1:0-280 GCF_000327345.1 Myotis davidii
CTCAGTCTTTGCAGCGTGATAAGCATCAGCTCCTTTCCCAGCCAGGCCTAGCCTAGATTTAGTGGACGACTCTGGCCTGTGATGGAGATACCGCAATTCCCAGATGTGCCTGTCTGTCCATTTGCCCTGACCTGCTGTTTCTTAAAAACAAAACATATACTTATTATAGTATGGGCATGCAATCACCTTCTAGACATGTGTCCCAAAGAAATGAGCACTTATGCCTACAAAAAGTCTTGTACACGAATGTTCATACAGTTTTATTTGTAACTAGAGGCTC
>NW_006323116.1:0-280 GCF_000327345.1 Myotis davidii
TTTTTTTTTTTCAAGTGGTGGGTGTACCAATTTACACTTTAACCAGTAAGCAGTATTTTTGAGATTTCCCCCCTTTTTACATCCTCACTCTTAATATTTTCAGAGTGCATAATTTTTGCCAGTCTGCTGAGTGTGAAATGGTATCTTATCATTCCAGTTTGCATTTCCTTTAATACCAAGTGTGAGCATCTTTTCCTATTATAGGGACACTGGTGCTTCTTCCTCCGTGAAATACACATGTTCATGCTTTTGCACATATCCTAACACGTTGTTTTTTTTT
>NW_006323117.1:0-280 GCF_000327345.1 Myotis davidii
AGTAATTTTGACTTTCAAGTCTCATTATTTAAGAAATGTAGCTGCCATAGATAGTAATTCCTCTGATGGATCTTAGAAAAGTAAGTTGAAAATCTTTCTGAAAGGATTCACTATTCTAAGATGCCATTAAGAACATTTGTGATTCATTAGAAGAGGTCAAAATAAGAACACTAATAGGATTTTGAAAGAAGTTGATTCCAGCCCTCATGAAATTGAGAGGTTGAAGACTTCAGTGGAAGTAACTTCCGATGTGGTGGAAATAGCAAGAGAACTAGAATTA
>NW_006323118.1:0-280 GCF_000327345.1 Myotis davidii
GAACCCAGGCTGGGCTCCACAGCCCCGAGCACCAGAGCCAAGACCCAAGGCCAATAACATCCAGTGGTGAAAGGTGGCAGGGCTGCTGGCCACAGCAGAGTCTGGAGTTGGTAGGCCGGAGGAGCCAGAGCTCATAGGAGAGAAAGGCGCAGTGTGTTTTATTTGTTTGTTTTACCCAGAGCACAGTGCCTTTTCATTTGCAGCTACTCACCCCAGGTTTTGGTGCAGGGAGGGAGATGTGAGGAAGTGCCTAAGGAGAGGCTGGGGTGGGAAGCATTGT
>NW_006323119.1:0-280 GCF_000327345.1 Myotis davidii
CAACCAGCTACTTTATCAGGCAGCTTTTCCTGATGAGAAGGTGCTGATCACACAGGCCCCAGCATTACAGCTACGTTCTCATGGCATGCATGCAGGACAGTATTACGGTGAGGCAGCTCAGGTAGGAGAGGGTGTACAAAGTCCTGGTAACAATGGCTTCAACAGCTTTGAGAGTGAGAGTCAGTGCTGGTCTGAAACCCCGACAGCTACATCTACCTCTACACCAAAGGCACAGACACTGCCTTTGTCACCTTTGATTGCTTTTGTGAGAAAGGCTTGA
>NW_006323120.1:0-280 GCF_000327345.1 Myotis davidii
CTCCCTGCCCCCATCCCAGTCCCCCAACCCAACCCCTTCCAACAAGAACCAGCTCCAACTGACTCTGGTCTTGGGAGGCCAGGCTTCCCAGCCACCGAAGACTACTTTAACTAGAAAAGAGAAATTGAACAATAAAATCAGGAATCAAAATCCATCGTCTTCAAGCCCCTCTTTCTAGCCTTTTTCTACTACTGTCTGCTTGGTAAAGGTATGGCCCTACAACAAAACAGGGAGGAGGCTAAAGGAGCTACCACCATTAAAGATTGAGCTGAAATTTTTA
>NW_006323121.1:0-280 GCF_000327345.1 Myotis davidii
ATTTAACCAGACTAAGCCACAGCAATGCGTGGCTGGGTACAGCTAGTACTAAATAAAAAATAATCCTGCATTTTTCTCTGAGTGATGGAACATCTAGGGAATATAAGTAAATGTTAAGAGAAAAAGAGTCCTTATTTACTATAAAATAAGTTTGGAAATGCCAGTTTTAAAAAGTCAACCAAGGTGTCTGTCAGCAGCTGAAGTAAATGGGGAAGGGGGGTTACTACTGAATGAGCACAGTTGCAGTTGTGCAAGATGAAAAGAGTTCTGGAGATGGATG
>NW_006323122.1:0-280 GCF_000327345.1 Myotis davidii
ACCGGATACTCAAGGTCAATTAGAGAGTGAAGGCCTTGCTGTTAGCACACCAATGGCCAAGGCCACTCTGAATATAGGCATCTTAATCAGTATGTTCAAGACTAAGGTGCCTCACCCAGGTTCAAGGACAGCAATCTCACAGTACACTGTGCACATGTGCCTTTCAGTAGCCAAAATATGATGTCACTATTGGCAAGAGGTCTCTTTTGTCTCAGTGCTAAAATCCACGTGACTGACCAGCTAGAGAGGTGCGGAAAAGGGGGAAAGGCTGGAGAGGCTG
>NW_006323123.1:0-280 GCF_000327345.1 Myotis davidii
GACAGGACTGTGCCTGACAGAGCAGCTCTTGAAAATGAAGAATCTGAGTTGTAGTTCTGTGTGTGGCTCCGAAACTCATCATGGACCTACACTGGGCTGCCTCCAGCCACAGACCTGCTTTCTTCTGTTTGAAGGCAAAACCTGGGAGAGGTGAACTGCACTGCTGGCCCCTTGGGCTGCCTGCACATCCCAGCACTTGGCTGGTTTTGCGTCTTTAAAAGTACGCAGTGTTCCAAATGAACTCCCATCTGGAATAATACGAAGAATCTTTCCTTTTCTA
>NW_006323124.1:0-280 GCF_000327345.1 Myotis davidii
AGGTTAGTCCACATTTTATAGACTGCAGTAAAGTCTTTGACTGCATGGATCATGAAAGCCATGGGTTGCTCTGAAAAATATGGGTGTGCCTCAGCACTTGATTATACTGATGAATAACCTAAATTGTGGGCAGGAAGTCACTGTCAGGACAGATTACGGAGAGACAGAATGGTCTCCTATATGCAAAGATGTCAGAGGAGGGGGCATTTTATCTCCCTATTTGTTAACTTGTATACAAAATACATATAAAAAAACGAGGCTAGACTCTGAGAGAAAGGAG
>NW_006323125.1:0-280 GCF_000327345.1 Myotis davidii
CTGTCCCTGCTGTGAATGAGTGCGGGGCCCACCCCATGGGCAGCCCGGAAAGACGGGCCCCTTGGCTGTGCCCACTGGGAAGCCCTCGCCTGGTGACTGAACAGAAGCGTCCGGCCCCACAGTTCGGTATCCAAGGTTGTGCTAACTGCTTTGTGAAATAACTATTCAACTCATTTACCTAATTGATAAGCACATAAAATACCGTGCCACACGAGGGGGACATCGTCTCCATCACACTGTCGGAGAGCAGTGTTCGAATTGTGAGCTAAGGCAGCTGGCT
>NW_006323126.1:0-280 GCF_000327345.1 Myotis davidii
GGCATGCAGGAGGCAGCCTGATGGATGTTTCTCTATTTGTGTTAAAATGGATCATTTGCATAACATTAATAATTGTTTTAAGGACTTTTGGTCAAGATAGCAGAATACATAAACTCTGTTCTCACCTTCTCCCACAACTACATCAAAATTATAACTACTAGTAAGTTATTTATACATCAACCATCATTGAGAACCATCTGAAGACTAGCTGAACAGAATCCTAATGCTAAGGTTATAAAACCAAATGGAGACTGGTAGGAGGGGCAGAATCACAGAATGG
>NW_006323127.1:0-280 GCF_000327345.1 Myotis davidii
TCCCCAGTTCCTGTCAATCGGTGATTAATCACATTATTAACTTCTGAAAACAGCTCATTAGATAATGTGCTTCTGTTGACATTAAACATTTAATTGCTGCTGCTTTTAGTAATTCGGTATTTATAGTTTTATGCCTTCAACGTTTTTTAAAGCTTAGACCCGCTGTGAAAAATACCAATATGCCTCGTTTGGAGCTCTGCTATTCTATCCCAATAAAGAAAAATGTACAGTGCATTAGAACATGATACACTAAACATACATCTAATTTTTTTCATTAGCA
>NW_006323128.1:0-280 GCF_000327345.1 Myotis davidii
CTCTCTGCTTTTGCATCAAGCAAAAGCAGCCAACTCCCCATAGGCTAGCTTAGATGTGAAGACATATCTCTATTTCCTCCTAGGATTTTCTCTAAGAAATCCTATTAACATTGGCCCACTAACTTTTTTCATATTTAGGAGAGGGGGGTTAGAACTTAATTCATACTTTATAACATTTATATTTAGCTTAAAAATTAAAGCATTTTGATGACCAAGTATTGTTGACTAATTCAAAGAGAACCTTAATTATTATATACTACTAGAGGCCCAGTGCACAAAA
>NW_006323129.1:0-280 GCF_000327345.1 Myotis davidii
GAGAATCCACACTGGAGAGAAACCTTATGAATGTAATGATTGTGGGAAGACCTTCAGTTGTAGCTCTGCTCTCATTCTACATAGAAGGATCCACACTGGAGAAAAACCTTATGAATGTAACGAGTGTGGGAAAACCTTTAGCTGGAGCTCCACCCTTACTCATCATCAGAGAATCCACACTGGAGAGAAACCGTATGCTTGTAATGAATGTGGGAAAGCCTTCAGTAGAAGCTCTACCCTCATTCATCACCAGAGAATCCACACTGGAGAGAAGCCCTAT
>NW_006323130.1:0-280 GCF_000327345.1 Myotis davidii
ATAGCATGAAAATTCCCCAGCACAGTACTCAATGCCTACTAAACACTAAGTAAGTGTAGGCGATGATAATAGTGATGACTTAAGATGTTCCCCAAAATATAGTCTACCCAATAGTAGTGTACTTGAAAATGTAATAGGTATACTATGAAAAAAAAGTTTTGGAGTGACAGAGAACATCAATATACTAAAGGCTCTGTGGGGTCATGCAGCAAAGAAATCAGTTGGATTTTGTTTAACTTAGCTTTTCTCAAATTTATTTGAAGACAATCTGTTTTTTTTT
>NW_006323131.1:0-280 GCF_000327345.1 Myotis davidii
AAGTAAAGGTTTATTTAAGGAAATGGCACCAAAGCCAGAGTAACAGGTGAGCTTGTGCACAAAAATCTGGCTTCCTGGTGACTTTTAGGGAATGGAATTACAGAGTCTAAGAGACGATATGGACCAGAAAATAAGCAAGGCCAACATAGTAATGTGCAATGATATCTATCATGGGGAAAATAAGCAGGTGAAAGAGGAACACATAAAAGTGAAATTAACCCAGCTTTGGTGGGTCAGGGAATGGCACCAAAACTTCATTTCTCTCCTGTTTCCTTTCTTT
>NW_006323132.1:0-280 GCF_000327345.1 Myotis davidii
AGCCCTTTTTCGTAGGTATTTTCTTTCTCAGGGGCCACAGTAGTTACCAGTCAGCCTTTTCCTTGTAGGGCCGTGTTGCTTGTTACTGGTCTCTATCTTTTGTCAAGTAACAAGTATGCATCTGTAAACTACCTTGTAGGAGCCTATATTATTTCAATTCAGATTGACTTGATTCAATTTATCTCTCTTTTTTAACTTTAAATTTATTTTAATTCATTTTCATTGAATTTATTTATTAGGTTAAGAAAAACATACAGGTTTCAGGTACACAATTCAACAA
>NW_006323133.1:0-280 GCF_000327345.1 Myotis davidii
ATTACAGTGTTTTATTTTTGTAACTCCAGAAAATGAGACTCTATTTGGCTAAAATCCAAATCCCTGATACACAGTTATACTCAATAAATATCCCAGCCATGAGATCAGTTTTTCTGCTATTTGAAGGGAAGAAATATTATAATGTGCCAGAACCCTTCCATTAATCAAAACGTATTTTGTCAAAATAGAATTATAAGGGACAGGCAAGTTGTGAAATAAGAGGAAGGATTAGAAAACATAGAAATATAGTCAGCTATCACATTGGTTGGGATGGTGTCAT
>NW_006323134.1:0-280 GCF_000327345.1 Myotis davidii
CTGGGGAGGCAGGTATGTAAAATGACCATTCCCACAACAGGTGGGAAGTGGGCATTCTAGAGGAGCAGGAGCCTGGACAAGGGCACCACCAGACAATCCTGGGGAGGGAAGGGGGAACCTGCAACTTTAATCCTGGAGGGCTCCTTAGAGGAGGTGAGGTCTGAGCTGAGCTGAAAGAGCAGGACAAGTAAGAAGTGGAGTCTGGGGGTGAGGGGCTGCAGGCACAGGGAACAGCACCTACATAGCTACAGGGAACTGAAAACCATTTCAGCCTGCCATA
>NW_006323135.1:0-280 GCF_000327345.1 Myotis davidii
CCTCCCAGAAAAGAGGCCCCAGGAGCATGGGGTGGCAGAGAGACAGCGGGGGAGGCCAGCTCACGGGCGAGACAGCTATGAAAGGGCCCAGGGCCCGGCAGCCAGGGCTGAGCCCATTTTCACTGCTGATGCTGCTGCTGCTGGGACCCTCTGGGGCTCTGTGGAGCCTGGCTGTCAGGCTGATGCAGTGGACGGAGGGGTGACGGAGACACAGACGCAGCCCGGGACCGGCAGGCAGGTGCACACAGAACACCTTGCGGCCCAGGCTTTGCAGCAGAGC
>NW_006323136.1:0-280 GCF_000327345.1 Myotis davidii
TCTCCCCAGCACTGAGCTCCTGTGCTGAGTGGGCTGGGAGCTCCCTGAGGGCAGAACCTGGGTCCGCTCCTGGAGGGGCCGCGAGCTCACAGCCTGTGCACCCCTTTGTGCCCCTTCCTGAGCCTCGCCCTTGCAGAGAGCACACAGAGCGGAGGCATCGGGAAGAGGCTGGCTCTGCATCGTTGCTTCCTGGAACTTCGGGGCTGGAGCCAGGCCGGTTTTGTTTTTGTTTGTTGGGTGGAGAGAGGTTGGGGTGCTCAGGAGAAGGGGACCCTGCGGT
>NW_006323137.1:0-280 GCF_000327345.1 Myotis davidii
GATGTGGAATGTTTGTTGAGGGAGGATGGGCTGTTTTTCTGGGGAAATGAAAAAGTTTTGAAACTAGACAGAGGCAGTGGTTGCACAACGTTGTGAACACACTTAATGCCACCGATATGTATACTTTATCCTTTTCGCCAGAAGCGTTTTCAACATTTATGTCAATAAATTTGCCTTCAGCATGTTCTCCTGGCTGCATATCTCGAGTTTATATCTCCAGTTTCTGGAACAGTGAATAGTTGAAGTGTCCACATTCCTACAGTCAGCTATTTATTTAATC
>NW_006323138.1:0-280 GCF_000327345.1 Myotis davidii
TGGATCAAATATTCTGTCGGAGCAGAAGGACATGTCACCTCAGCAAATAACCATGGAACTGGAGAAAACCAGAGAGATTAAATGACCATGATGGTCAAATGCTATGAACTACTTAGTGGCAGGGCCAGCACTAGAATCTGTAATTATTGATTCATTGTAAAGTACAAAGAGCGTGGGCACATGGCTTTGGGGTCACAGAAACACACACATGGTAGCTGTAACTACTCATTCCTCTCCAAGCCCTCAATTTAGGGCAACCATTTTCTAGTCCTGTAGGATC
>NW_006323139.1:0-280 GCF_000327345.1 Myotis davidii
TTTTAAGCCACTAAGTTTGTGGTAATTTATGACACATAAATAGAACCCTCATACAGAGTTGTTGTCAGAATGGACCATGGAATCTGAATTCGACAAGGAGGGACTTAAACTCAGATCTCGGAGACTAAGAGTGCCGATAAGATCACAGAATTTTGTGTGTGAATTGTGTGGGTGGGTGGGGGAAGGAAAGACCTGAGGGGACAGGGGCTAGTGATGAGAACAAGGACTACATTATATGTCAAGATTTCAGACACAATGCAGTTTCTTTTCTTTCTTTTTT
>NW_006323140.1:0-280 GCF_000327345.1 Myotis davidii
TGGAGGGCTTCCTGATAGCAGGTCCTGTGGCCCCCACCCTCCCCACTGATCCTGATACCATAGGCAGTCCGGGAGTGCTGGGGAGTCTTCCACACTGGCCAAGATGGTCCAGGGAGAGGTTCTTACACTGAGCACACCAAAACCTAGAAAGATGAATGGACAGGGCCTGAGCATGCCAAAAGCTAGCAAGATAACTGAATAGAAAAAACATCCATCCTCTCCCTATCCCTGTAAGAACCACAGGCTTGAACAGGAAGGGGAATGGTCTTTGAGACAGGAG
>NW_006323141.1:0-280 GCF_000327345.1 Myotis davidii
TTCTAGTTATCAAGCACTCCCAATGTGCCAGACACTGTGCAGGCATCATCTTATTATTTCTTGTGGTATTCCTCAGAGGTAGACACTATTTTAATGCCTGTTTTACAGATAAAAAAAAAATAGGCACTTAGAAGTTTGCATAAGACTTAGCGTCTGCCCTGGAATTGAAACTCAGGTGACCTGACCTGTCCTCTCCATCAGGGGTCAGTGAACTCTGGCCCTCAGGCCAAATCTGACCTACTACCTAGTTTGCAAAGTTTTATTGCAATATGGCCATGCC
>NW_006323142.1:0-280 GCF_000327345.1 Myotis davidii
CTCCCTCCCTCTCTAAAATCAATAAAAATATTTAAATTAAATTAAAGTGAAAAGGAATTATTGAGGCCTGCTATAGCAGGGACTTGACAGGATGTTGGATTACTCTTTGTTTTTGTTAATTTCCATGGCTTTAATGCTGTCAAGAGAAAGGAGAAGAGGATGACTAAGAAGAATGATAGTTGATTTTAGAAGTCAAATAATGAAGGAAGTCATCTGGAAAATAAAGATTATTCACTGAGTTTTAAGTGAATTATGATGGAGAATAGACTCCATCTTAATA
>NW_006323143.1:0-280 GCF_000327345.1 Myotis davidii
CTTCTCTGGAGAACCAGAGTGTGTCTTCGAGTGTCTAGAGATAAGCCCTGCTGCAGCTGGGTGACAGGGGTGGGGCCCTTCTTCCCGCTTCCATCCCCTGGTCCGGCCTTAAAGACTTGGCCTTGACGCCGGGTCCGCCGGGATCTATGCCGTGCCCGGACCCTGCTCTGAGAGCACGCCACAGGAAGAAGTCAACCCTTTCGGATCATTCTCTTAAGTCATTTGATCATGGACTGGTGCGTGCTCAGTGTCCACCCCAATAAAAGGATCTTTCCTACTT
>NW_006323144.1:0-280 GCF_000327345.1 Myotis davidii
TACCTCAGGGAAAGGTCCAGTCAGAAGTGCTGTATTATTCTGCTAGGACAGTTGTAACAAAATACCCCAAACTGGGTGTCTGATGGAACATGACTTTATTGTCCCCCAGTTTTGCAGGCTGGAAGTCTGAGGTCAAGGTGTGAGCAGGGTGGGTTCCCTCTGAGGGCTGTGATGGGATCTGGTCTCTGCCTCTCTCTGAGCCTCTGGTGGTTTGCTGGCAACCTTTGGATTCCTTGGCTTATAGATGCATCACCTCAATCTCTGCCTTCAATCTTCCCAT
>NW_006323145.1:0-280 GCF_000327345.1 Myotis davidii
ACATCATCATCACCATTATCAATATCACCATCAACACCATATTATCATCACTAGAGCCATCATTACCGTCATTATCACTATTATCATCATCACCATCTTCACCATCATCAACACCACCATCACCACCATCATCACTGTTGTCATTACCAACCTCATTGCTAACATTTACCAAGTGTTTTCTGTATGCCAGCCTCTGCATGAAGCAGGTATCACCTACTATTTTTTTGACTTATCACAATAGCCCCCCGAGGAAAATGAGCCCTTAGAGCAGTGGTTCTCA
>NW_006323146.1:0-280 GCF_000327345.1 Myotis davidii
TGAGCCCATGATGTCAGTTTGTCTCAGAACGCGGCTTGGCAGGTGGATGCATGCCACCTGGCTGCCATGAGCTGTCATGCCATGCTCTCTTCATCGCACCCCTTCGGCCGAGGCCTTTTGTGAGCGGCCAGGAGCAAGCCCATTATCGTGGTGGACTCTGGGTTCACAGGATTCCTGGTGCCCGGAGCCAGTTCCGGCCTCAGCAGTGCTTTCAGCACCTAGGTGCCGAGCCCCTTCTCGGCTGCGCTGGGAATAAGCAGTGAACAAGAAGAGTCTGGCC
>NW_006323147.1:0-280 GCF_000327345.1 Myotis davidii
TTTGTTGATAGTATTACAGATATCTCCCATTTTGTGATGATTTTTATAAAAGAAAAAGAAATAGCTTGAAGAAATTTCTTTCAGAACCTTCAATGTTAGTGTGAATTGGTAGTGAACCTTTTTGAAGTTTCCAATTATAATTGTGGATTGATTTCTTCTTTCCATTCCAACAGTATTTGCTTTATGTATTCTGAAGATCTTTTATTAGGTACAAATATACTTAGAATCATGTCCTCTTAATAAATTGATCCTTTTCTTATTATGTAACATCCCTCTTTTT
>NW_006323148.1:0-280 GCF_000327345.1 Myotis davidii
GGCTGTTTCTCCAGCAACCTGCACCTGCATCTCAACAACTCAACAGGAGTCTGTGTTTCTGTGTCTGCACAGGTTTCTTCTGCACTCGTCCTCCCCTCGCTTCTCTGCCTTGAACTTACCTGTTCACTGACAGTAACACTGTAGTCTAACCCAGCAGGATCCTATTACAACAGTGAGGCCTGTCTAATTCTAGAACCTCGTCATATTAGTAACAGACCCTTAATTTTCTATTATTTATTTCAATATAATGAACTTTAGGAAATGTTTTATTTTCAAAATT
>NW_006323149.1:0-280 GCF_000327345.1 Myotis davidii
AATCCTTATCAAAATTCCAATGGCATTTTTCACTGCAATATAACAAACAATCCTAAAATCTATATTGAGCTGCAAAATACCCCAAAACAATATTTATAAAAAGAACAAAACTGGAAGCATCACAGTTCCTGGTGTCAAATTCCATTAGAAAGCTATTGCAATCAAACAGTATGGTATTGATGTAAAAACAAACACATATATCAATAGAGCAGAATAGAAAGCATAGAAATAAACCTATATATATATATATATTATTAATTTTTAACAAAAGATCCAAGAA
>NW_006323150.1:0-280 GCF_000327345.1 Myotis davidii
CGGTTAGGGCTCTCCATGATTCTTTAGGATTAATTTCCTGGAAGCAGAATTGCTGGTTCAAAGGGAACGTATGTTTCTCATTTCGACCCATATTGTTACTCTGCCTTCCAAAAAGTTGTAACAATTACACTTTCATGTACACGGCATCAGTGTTCTCATAGCCTGGATGGCAATGGGCATTATTCACCACCAATTTGATCATTTTTAAAAAAACTAAGTGTAGGTTTAATTTGTACTTTTTAAATTATTAATGAGGCTAGTTATCTTTTCAAATGTTTAA
>NW_006323151.1:0-280 GCF_000327345.1 Myotis davidii
CTCTCCCTTCCTTTCTCTGAAATAAATAAAAACGTATTTTTAACAATTAAAAAAAATAGAACTCTATAATTCAACAACAAAAATCCTCAAACAACCCAATTAAAAAAACGGGCAAGGGAACTGAACAGACATTTCTCCATTTATCTATACAAATGGTCAATAAGCACACAAAAAGATACTCAACATCATTAATTATTAGGGAACTGTAAATCAAAATTACAACGAGATACCACTTTACTAATGTCCATTAGGATGGCTATTATGAAAAAAAAAATAATAA
>NW_006323152.1:0-280 GCF_000327345.1 Myotis davidii
CAGATGGATTTAATTGATATCTTCAGAGAATTTTACACCAAAGCAGCAGAATATACATTCTCTCAAGTGCCCATGGAACATTTCTAGGATAGACTACATGTTAGGACATAAAACACATCTTAGTAAACTTAAGAAGAAGGAAATCATATCATGCATCTTCTTTGACCACAAAGATATGAAACTATAAATCAATCACAAGGAAAAAAACTGAACAACACACAAAGACACAGAGGCTAACTAACATGTCACTAAACAATGAATGTGTTAACAATGAGATCAA
>NW_006323153.1:0-280 GCF_000327345.1 Myotis davidii
TATCTATTATGACATTTTAAAGCAAGGCCTTGCCCTAATTTATTCTTATTTGCTAATTTGTATCAGTTCAGTGGTTGCACTAGTTAGTTATATTCATGCTGAGAGTTGGGTTAATGTAATTATGGGATAATAGCTGGGATTGAGATGATGGATAATTATATAAGGCTAGCCTACTCAAGTGTGTGTATAGATACAGTCAGGGCTCTCAAATTAAAATATGCATACATTTCGACTTATAGAGTGGTGGCCAAGAACCAAGAATGAGGATACAAAAAAAAAA
>NW_006323154.1:0-280 GCF_000327345.1 Myotis davidii
CTAGCTCAGGCCTCCAGAGATTGGCAGGGTATCCAATCCCTCTCTCTGAATTGCCCAGATTATGCCGTTCTGGGAATAAACACCTCTTGGAGAGAAACCTGCCATATTCAACCAGTCCCGTAGGCAGCCCGCCTGTGGCTGCCTGTGTCCGTCACTGCCTCACCGGGCCCACACAGTCGCAGCTCAGTGTTCCCATCCTCTCCCCTGACGATGCCATTGCTGGCCCAGACCTTTGTGCCGGGTGGCTCCTTAGGGCAGGATGATGCTCTCACTCTCCAGG
>NW_006323155.1:0-280 GCF_000327345.1 Myotis davidii
CTTCCTTCTTTCCTTCCTTCCTTCTTTCCTTTTCTCCTTGTTTTCTTTCTTCCTTCTTTCCTTTCCTCCTTCATTCATTCACTCATTCATCCTTTCATTCATTTCATAACTCCCATGTGCCTAGTACTGGGCCAGGCTCTGAGGAGACAATATTGAGCGCTGACGTGGGTCCTCCCCTCTTAACCTTATACTCCAGTGAGAAGGAGTCAGATGTTAACACACAGTGTGTGTTTCTGAGCTCCATGTAGTTTGTGAAGGAAAAGTGCACTGTGTTTTGAGA
>NW_006323156.1:0-280 GCF_000327345.1 Myotis davidii
TCTGCAGACCACTGGTTGGCGACCGCTGCTCTAGAGAACACCAGAATCAGTGGTTTACATAATGTTCAAAGGAACCTAACTTTGACCTTAGGTATGGTTATTTTACCCTGCTTTAAATGAACTTTAAATGATGGTCTCTTTCAGCAGTGACCATGTTCCACTTTGAACTAGTTGTAATACCCTTTCTTCCATCCAGAACCAGGTTCCTCACTGTTCTCCCCATCAAAGGAAACCTACCTGGTAGGTACTAATCACATCTGTAGACATTATTAGCTATTGA
>NW_006323157.1:0-280 GCF_000327345.1 Myotis davidii
AAAATATAGAAGTGTGTTATCAAGAGAACAAAAAATCAGTGAATGAAATGTAAATTTGTCTGCAACTAATTAATGCAGGTTTGAGTTAACAAGCTTTCAAATTTAGTTTATTTCCATCATTAACTGTGCAGTTGAACAGAAGAATTCTAGGACATGGTCTACAGATCATGTAAGACTATGACATGATTTTTCTGAAACATGTTTATTTTGCAATGAGAGCTTGTGCATGTACAACATTCTTTATAGAACACTAGTGGCCTGGTGCACAGATTCATGCACA
>NW_006323158.1:0-280 GCF_000327345.1 Myotis davidii
AAAAAAATAAATATTGCATGATCTCACTTATATGAGGACTCTAAAAATATTGAAATCATAGAAACAGAACAGATTGGCAGTTTTAGAGGCAGTGGACAGAGATTAGGAAAATAGGCGAAGGTGAACAAAAGGTAGAAACTTTCAGTTATAAGATTAATAAGTTCTGAGAATGTAATGTATGCATGGTGACTGTAGTTAATATTGTATTTCATATTTGAGTGTTGCCAAGGGAGTAAATGTTAAAAGATCTCATCACAAGAAAAAATTGTAACTATGTGAG
>NW_006323159.1:0-280 GCF_000327345.1 Myotis davidii
AAGAGCCGCATGTGGCTCGCAAGCCGCAGTTTTGCCGACCACAGCAGGCATATAACTTTAGTATAAGGTTTACCCTTGCCTTAAGCTGTACCCATGTGTCTGTGCATCTAGGTTAACTCACATCTGAAATAAACCTTCAAGAGAGCAAATAATCTTAACTATCCTGTAATCAATCCCTGCTTTGCTTTTCTCCCCCCTCCATGTAATCTTCCTTATGTTTCCACCTTAATATTGTTGATTTGTTGAAGATAGTCATTCTGACAGATGTGAGATGGTATCT
>NW_006323160.1:0-280 GCF_000327345.1 Myotis davidii
CCCTGAAGATATCCATGCTCTAATTCCCAGGAACTGAGATTGTTACTTTATTTGGTAAAGGGATGTTGCAGTTGTGATTAAGGTCAGGAATCTTAAAGTAGGAAGATTATCCTGGATTATCTGGGTAGGCCAATCTACTAGGGAGATTATGCTGTATTATCTGGGTAGACTCATCCTAATCACAAATCCATAAAAATGGAGGAGAAAGGCAGAAGAATTAGAGGGATGCAATGATAAAAGCAAAGGCAGAAAAGATTCAAAATCAGAGAGACTTGATCCA
>NW_006323161.1:0-280 GCF_000327345.1 Myotis davidii
TTCACATGGAAATATTAAAATAACATATACCTATTCTTGTATATATTGTTAACCCCATCTGCTCCAAATTAGCTTCACAAAGTAAAGTGTATTGACTTGATATCATTTTTCTTACATATTTGCCAAATTTTGGAGCCAGGGAACGAATGTAGTAAATGATACATATTTTCCTTTCTTATAATTTATCACTTTATTCTTTGATAGTTTATTTGTTTTGGAGAGGAAGTAGCCTATCAATTATGGGTTATATCCACCTGGATTTTGAAAAAGAAAACTACTT
>NW_006323162.1:0-280 GCF_000327345.1 Myotis davidii
CATCAGTTTGGCTCAAGTAAACTCATAAAAATCCTCTACAGGTTTAGACATTTCTTACATCGACAAAAATGAAATAATAAGGAAAAGCACATAGTACAGTGTCTGAAGCACCAAGTGGTTCATATGAGGCATTGGCTAAAATTATTATTTCAATAGTAGGAGTAATAGGAGAAGAAAGAGGAGGAGGAATGGGGAAGGATAACAGGTGAAGGAAGAGGAGGAGAGGCATAACAGCAACCCTGGCTGGGGAGCTCAGTTGGTTGGAGCACCATCCCATACA
>NW_006323163.1:0-280 GCF_000327345.1 Myotis davidii
CCCTTCTTTTGCCTCTATAACATGTTTCCTGAGCCCATTCTTTTCTACAGCTCACTTCTACTTCTGTGGCTTTCTAAATAAACTTTTCCTTATTTAAAAATAAAAAAAGAATATATGGCCTCATGAAAATAAAAACTCATTCTTTCATATAAATGTGAAGAACTCCTACTTTACAGAATTGGTATAATGATATAAAATTTATACTTATATAAGAGACAGAAACTTTAAACATATAAGAAATCATCACATATCCTATATAATAAACAGGTAATATGCAAAT
>NW_006323164.1:0-280 GCF_000327345.1 Myotis davidii
TCACTTCCTCATGAAGGCATTTCTATTTCCAAACGCCCTACATGCTCCAGAGGTGGGAAAGGCTCTCTCGGCCTATCACACACAAAGATTCTGCCCTTCAGTGAGACATGAAGCATTTTTCCAACCTATCCTCTCATGGGAACCAATTCAAGACCTCCTGCTGGCACATAGAAGCCGTTATGAGGATGAATTTTCATTCGCAATCCACAAATGCCTTTGTAAATGAAACTGCACAATTCACCCTTTAAATAGAATCATCCTGATGTTAGAGTTAGCCTCT
>NW_006323165.1:0-280 GCF_000327345.1 Myotis davidii
TGTGGTCAATTCTTAACTACATTTTGAAGTTTAAAATTCAGCTTTGGAAAGCAATCACTCCCTTTGCCCATTCTCCATTGTTATCCCTCCCAACCTCATAAACAGTCCCATTCTTTCTTCATTTTCCTCATGTTGCTACCTCCACTTTACATTTACATCAATTACGGACTTTCCAAGACTATGTGCATTTTATCAAGAATAAAAATGTTAGTAATATGTAAAAGCAAAATGTTAAGGGTGGAATTGGAGGTGGGTTGAAGAGGTCCTTGGGTAAAAAAAA
>NW_006323166.1:0-280 GCF_000327345.1 Myotis davidii
AGAGTCACAAGAGCCAAGAGTCACAAGAGCAACAAGAGTCACAAGAGAGCAAAATCCTTTGTTTAGGGAGATTATTCCTACATTTTCGCAAGCTTGCAGTGGCTCTGCCTACTGTAGCCAATGATCTCTGTCCCCAGGTTTGACTGATGGGAATCTGCCCTAGTCACCCCAGCTTCACTGCACATACATCTAACTCCCCTTTTATCAGACCCCTTTCCCTAGTAATCTGTAGGGAATGGACTGGTATTTCCCTGGGGAGTGTGAAATTGTAGCTTCCTGG
>NW_006323167.1:0-280 GCF_000327345.1 Myotis davidii
TATTGATGGACACTTAAGTTGCTTCCATATATTAGCTATTATAAATAATACTGCAATTAACATAGGAGTGTATATATCTTTTCAAATCAGTGTTTGGGATTTGATTTTTTTTTTTCAGATATATACCCAGACGTTGAATTGCTGGGTCATAAGGTAGTTCTGTTCTTTTTTATTTTTTGCGGACCCTCCATACTATTTTCTACAGTGGCTGCACCGATTTGCAACCCTACCAGCAGTGCACGGAGGTTTCCTTTCCTCCATATTCTCACCAACACTTGTT
>NW_006323168.1:0-280 GCF_000327345.1 Myotis davidii
TAGGCTCCAAAAATTGACCTACTTGATAGCATTTTAAGAGATAGGATGGAGATAAAAGAAAAATTAAACTGAAATAGAAGTTTTGTTCTAGGATACAGACAGGTTAGCCAACCTTTTTATAAGTCAAAAATAGTAGTATGTTAGGCTTTGAGGAACATATAATCTCTATCACAACTAATTAACCCTCCCATAGCAAGAAACATAATAAATATTATAGCAAGAAACATGATAAATATTATTTTAAATATACCAGATATTTTATTGATTCTGTAGAGTGTTA
>NW_006323169.1:0-280 GCF_000327345.1 Myotis davidii
CCTAGATTTGCTTATAATTAAATTAACAGATTAATTTTTTGTTATTAAGTCACTGTTATTTTAACACATTTTAGAAAATGGGCCATACGTTTAAAAAAAAACAGCCCTATAATAATTTCGCTGATGTAAAGAAATATTACATATCTGCAACTATAGTCTACCTATTTAAATCCAAGTGTCACCACTCGTAAATAATGTTTGAAGAATGATCAGTACATGATCACACTGCATCCTACACATTAATTGGTTCTGTTGTCACTGAACTGATTTCTACAGCAGT
>NW_006323170.1:0-280 GCF_000327345.1 Myotis davidii
CACACAGTGGGTTTTCTCGTTGTTTTGTTGAAGAATTCTTAATTCACTTAAAAGAAGGAGCATTCTTTGCATTGCAGGTCCAGAAAGTCAGCTAAGGCATCACTCCCCTGGGGACAGATAGGAAAATAGGGGTCTTGGCTATTTGGAGCTGTTAGTAGTCTAGGAGGAGAGAGCAATTCTCCCTCCAAATCACCCAAAGGGTCAAGAACAGAGAAATGATGAGCACAGAGTGAGTTCTTAGCCAACAGGGAAGCAGAGGACAGCTAAGAAAGAAGATTCC
>NW_006323171.1:0-280 GCF_000327345.1 Myotis davidii
TAAACTTGTAATTCCTCTAAAAGCAAGGTTCCGTATTTAATTCAGTTTTCCTAGCAACTTTATAGAACATAACAGTTATGAATAATAAGAATATGTGTATAGTTTTTTTAATGTTAGTTACTATTTGGTAAAAATAAATTCACTAACATGATGTTAATTCCCACAAATTCCTATTTTAAATATCACACATAAATAAAAATTTCATCTGCAATCAACTCCCCTGCATTCACTCAAGAATTATTTATTGAATATCTCTTATTCTCTACTAGGTTTTGTTGGG
>NW_006323172.1:0-280 GCF_000327345.1 Myotis davidii
GCCAAACCAGATACAAACCTAGTAATGACTGCACCTAAAATGTGTAGACTTTGTCCCCAGAGAGGAACACATCATTGAGGGAATGGAAGGTGGCAGTGACAGTGAAAAAAGAAAATAAACAGAAAATAGAACTTAGAAAATGAAATGCTCAATGCTTATAGACCTTGCCCCTAGAATTCAAATTGAGAGGTGTGTGTGCTAATAATTTAAAGTTGTGCCTCTGTTTCACACTGTCAATGGGAACAATAATACCTACTTCATAGGTTGACTATGAGGATTA
>NW_006323173.1:0-280 GCF_000327345.1 Myotis davidii
TAGGGGCAGAAATCACAGGTGAATTGTAACAATGAACATGTAGCTGAGCAGATTCCCAAGGAAAGTGTTGAAGGCATGACATTGCTTTTTCTTGCTATTAAGAGCACAATGTTAAAGGGAATACATAAATTGAGGGAAGAACTGTTAAGCAAAAAAGAACCAGTACATGAAGATACAAGAAATTCTCAGCCTATCCAGATTGTGAAAGACATTAAAATGAGAGCATTCACTGTCAGGAAAGTGTCCCATGGAGATAAAATCAAGGATGTAGCTAGTCATC
>NW_006323174.1:0-280 GCF_000327345.1 Myotis davidii
CAGGTATTGCATGTTTTAAAGATTCTTGCGGCCCACGGCTTGAAAGTCACTGCTCTGGATATTCTGAATGAAAAGCTTTGAGGCCGCTCTACTGCTGCATAGCACCCAGAGTCAGAGACTGCTCTCAGGACTGTCATATAAAAATATAAGTACATAGCTGATAATGACATTGAGACCTGAACGCATATTTGACAAGAAATATGGATTTAGAATCGCAGAAATTTCTCCATATGTAAATGAACTTAATATTTAAATTAAAACATGACTATCATCACTATGA
>NW_006323175.1:0-280 GCF_000327345.1 Myotis davidii
CTCTTCCATGGTCGGCCTCTGGTTGGGGTCCACTGTCAGTAATCTTTTCAAAAAACTTTGGCCTTCCCTGCTGAGGAAGTGCGGCACTTCGAACTTCCTCACCAGGATCTTCTCCCTCTGCCTCACAACGCTGGCCCCCTTGAATGGCAACTCTCCCGTCACTATTTTGTACAACGTCACCCCCAAGCTCCATACATCCGCTTTGAACCCGTCGTAGTCTTGTTGTTTGAAGATCTCAGGAGCCATGTAGTACATGGTGCCGCAGAAGGTGCTCAGATTT
>NW_006323176.1:0-280 GCF_000327345.1 Myotis davidii
AAAATAGATGATATTGTCATCTTAGGAAGGTGCAAAGAAAGCGTTCAATGCGGCGTGCTCTCAGTAGTGAAAAATTTAAAATAAACAAAATGCCCATTATAGAGAATATAATCCCCAAAATTCAGTTGTAAAACCCAAAGGAAATGTATTCATCATCTTCTTAGTTAAGACCAGAATGCCTGGATAGCATCCACTTTTAGGAGAAACTGGAGAGTTGTTGAGACTCACTAGAAGGTATGAAGTGGTCATTCAAGAAAAGATGATTGTCTTTTACTTTTTT
>NW_006323177.1:0-280 GCF_000327345.1 Myotis davidii
TAGAGCTCACTGGGAGGCACTGTGGACTCACAGTAGGGCTGTTTATTTCAAGATGTTTTAAATAGGTAAACTGTTTAAATATTCTTTATTCCTGCAAATGTGCTATCTAAAGTGTGATAATAATTACTTTAAATACGAATTTGGAAATATAGGGACCTGATTAATAGGAGGAGCTAGGAAACAGTGTTTCCAGGCTGGATCCAATCTTCGGCTTTATGAACTATATTATTCTTGCTGTCTCTCCCAGTTTTGAATACCGATTGCAGCAATTATTTCCTTC
>NW_006323178.1:0-280 GCF_000327345.1 Myotis davidii
AACAAGATTTAAGTTTTATTTCCAGTTTTATATGATACCATTTTTACTCATCATTGAAAAAGAATGAAAGCAGCCTCTGATGTCTGTAACTGATTTGACATCAATATAATTACAAGCTGCTCTGACACTCACAACCAGGTCATTTTGTTTCCTGTTGGATATAAACTTACAGAATATCAACCTCAGACAGCAGTCCTGAGAACATGATACATGAACAAACAAAGCTACATGGTGAAGTTTTGCTAAGCACAGGCAAAAGTCACTGTGACACCCGCAAAAC
>NW_006323179.1:0-280 GCF_000327345.1 Myotis davidii
AAAAAAAAAAGAATTGAGATTTTGTGTAGAGAGAAGTTTCACCAAACATCAAGGGTAGCTACTAGTAAAAGAGAGACTCAATTAGGAGGACTAACGGGACTGTGGTATCTGACATCAGACCAAAGTGCTTTCTTGGGCTGAATAAGGTTTTGTTACTGCCCAAGCATTCTGTTTATCAGGTGTTCCTTTAAACTCTGGCCCCAACTGCCCTTGCCAATAACAAATCAGATTAACATAAAATCACAGGTACCTAGCCCTGGCTGGTTTGGGTCAGTGGATA
>NW_006323180.1:0-280 GCF_000327345.1 Myotis davidii
TTCATATATCTATATATTTGAGTGTCTACCTTTGTTTTAACTCAAAGATAAGCATTCCAAGCTACAACTTGCCCTTTTCACTCTGTGTATCTTGGTCATCTTTCCATATGTGCAGATACGGACTCCTTTGTTTTTATAACGTTGTCTTAGTGTGTCATTGTACCAAGGAATCGAGATTTGGGGTCATCTTTGAAGCTACTCTCCCTCCATCAAATATTCAGCAAATTCCCCCAAGAAGTTACTTCTTTCTCTGCAAATCCCTCCATTCCTCCCTGTCTTG
>NW_006323181.1:0-280 GCF_000327345.1 Myotis davidii
AGACAGACAGACAAACGTAGATAGACAGGTAGTTAGACACACCCAATCAAGTATGAGAAACCTGAATTGACCTGAGTGAAGCTGCTTTCTTAACTTCTGGAGTCTACTAGTCTAGAATTACCGTATTTTTCCATGTATAAGATGCTACTTCTTACTAAAATCATTAGACTGAAAATTGAGGGGCGGCTTATACACTAAAGTCAGCTGAGGAGGGAGCCAAGTGGGTGCATAGCTGACATACCTTGTTAAACAGACTTCCTCCAATCATGAGCCTTATTGT
>NW_006323182.1:0-280 GCF_000327345.1 Myotis davidii
CACCCAGGCTGGCCAGGCACCCCAGCGGGGACAGTGGTCTTCTTATGAACAAATGAATCCAGATAATACTAATTTAAAACACATATAGCGTTACTTTATAACATTTTAAAGGCACTTCAGCTATCTTTTAATATTTGTTTTAAAGACAAAGTGTTACGTGTTTTTGAAAATGACAAGATAGATAGAATGTTAAGGGCTGTTAATGACTGGGATCCCATTTTTTGCTTCTTATTCTAATAAACTGATGTCAAAATATAGAGAAACAACATGGTCATTAATG
>NW_006323183.1:0-280 GCF_000327345.1 Myotis davidii
GGCCAAGCTTTATACCAAATCCACAGAGGATTGAATCTTAACAGAGGCACTTACTCAGTTTCCCTGTGAGGTGGAGGGAGTAGCAGAAGACTGCCTACCAGAAGTTGATATGGAATCTAAAGGGTGAGCAACACTTTAAAGATCTAGTTCTTTTTTAAATTATTTATTGATTTGAAAGAGAGTAAAGGAGAGAGAGAAAGAAAGGAGAGAGAGTAAAAGAGAGAGAGAGAAAGGAGAGAGAGAATAAAGTATAGAGAGAGAGTAAAGGAGAGAGAGAGAG
>NW_006323184.1:0-280 GCF_000327345.1 Myotis davidii
AACAAAAGTACTGTGACTCACACCCAATATGCAAAAGAAATGATCAATTTCCAGATCAAGCAGCAAATGTGACCCTTGGTAGTCATGGTGAAAGGGGAGTCTCCACTCCTCTAGGATCAGAGATCAGGACCTGGAGCTGGAAAGGAACAAGAGCTAGGGTCTGAGGGGTAGGGTAGGACTGAAAAGAGGGTTGGCTCTAGGTGTTTCCTCAACCTTTCCCAGGCAGTCAGGACAAGCTGCAGAAGACAGAGGGACAGCCCTAACTGGTTTGGCTCAGTGG
>NW_006323185.1:0-280 GCF_000327345.1 Myotis davidii
TGGTCATTCTATGTTTAACTTTTTGAGGAACTGTCATAGGCTCATGTGATATTTATGTGTCACCAAAGATGAGGAACACTGGTATAGCCAGCATCCCTCTCACATCCAAAGAGAGTACTGTCTGGTAGTTGTTAGGTATGATTATTATTATTTTCAGTTGTTAGTTATTATTGAACGACTTTCTTCATCATTTGCATTATAGCCCAATGCAGTTGTTATTGTCACAAAGTCAAAAGACCATTGGGTGGATTAATGTGGTTTGTTTGAAAACCCCCACAAA
>NW_006323186.1:0-280 GCF_000327345.1 Myotis davidii
CCTAGCAACTGTGGAATAGTGAGCTGCAAAGAGCTTGGGTCCCCAAAACCTCATGGCATCGCCACACCAACCCTACACAACCCACCTCTGGACATCTTATTAGATGAGAGGAAAATAAAACCCTGTTGAACTTACACCAATTTTTAGATCAGCCAAGTATAGTTCCTGACTGATACGAACTCATGGCATGTTCTTGGCAATGTAAGTTTTTTAGCCCTTTTGTGCCTCACTTTCTTACTCTTTCAAATTGAGTAAGAATATTAATCAGATTTAGAGAACA
>NW_006323187.1:0-280 GCF_000327345.1 Myotis davidii
CAGCTGGAGGAGTGCGTGTTCTGATCCTGAAAAGAGGATCACAGCCATGTATCACAACAGCCACTACAAATGGCTTCTTTAAGAAGGCTGACTGGAGAATAGAAATGGGTGACCCATGTTCACAGCAACCTCTTTGTAGAATGACATCACATCTTATTTACCTATATCTACTCTACAAGCTGCTCTGATACTCTGCAAAGAGTCAGCTTCCATGAATATTTGGTTTAGATTTACCCTATTATTGGTATAATGTTATATTATTACTAGAGGCCCGGTGCAC
>NW_006323188.1:0-280 GCF_000327345.1 Myotis davidii
TGGTTTCTTTCATTCAGCATCATGTTTTCAAGGCTCATCCATGTGTGGCACGTGTCAGTATTTTATTTTTTAATTGTCAAATAATATTCCATCATATGGATATATCACATTTTATTTACCCACGTATCAGTTGATGCATATGTGGATTGTGCCCACTTTTTGACTATTATGACTATTCCTGCTATGACCACTTGTGTAAAAGTTTTTGTGGAGATGTATGTTTTCTTTTCTCTTGGGTATATACTTTGGAGTGAAATTGCTGGATCATATGGTAACTCTA
>NW_006323189.1:0-280 GCF_000327345.1 Myotis davidii
AAGATAAAAGAAACTTAGGAATGGTTATTTCTGCGAAAGAGAATTAGTCACCTGGCAATAAGAAAAACAGTTTTATTTATCTTTTTATTCCCTTCTATAACTTTTGAATTTCATATGTAGATGTTTTCATTGTTATAATTTATATTTTAAACATTTAAAAAACAAATGCAACTTAATATAAAATAAAAACAACTCACTTAAAAATTAGCAAAGGAGTTGTTTTTATTAGCAAAGGATTAATCTCCAGCATTTACAGGAAACTCATGAAACTTAACAATAG
>NW_006323190.1:0-280 GCF_000327345.1 Myotis davidii
TCACAGGTGAATTTTACCAAAAAGTCAAAGAATTAACACCTACTCTTCTTAAACTATTTTTAAAAATTCAAGAGGAGAAAAAGCTCTCAAGATCATTTTATAAAGCTAGCATTATCCTGATTCTAAAACAAGATAGAGACATTACAAAAAAATAATAAAGTTATAGGCTAATATCTCTCATGAACAGAGGTGTAAAAATATTCAACACAATGTTACCAAAACATCAATTTGAAGAAACATACATACTCCTATGTTTATTGCAGCATTATTTACAACTAGA
>NW_006323191.1:0-280 GCF_000327345.1 Myotis davidii
TTTTTTACCTTAAAAAAGTACTTTTGCTTTGCAATGACTCCAGAAAGAGATAGTTCAGTAGACAGGATAATGCACCCCTCACTCCTCCCCTCCCCCGCCCCCCGCTCCGCCCGCCACCCATGCCTACATCTAATCCCCAGAGCCTGCAAACATGTTAGGTTAGGTTGCATGGAAAGGAAGTTTAGATTACAGATGAAATTAAGGTTGCTGATCAACTGAATCTGAAATGGGGAGATTATCCCAGGTTATCTGCATGGAGCCAGCGTGATCACAAGGGTCC
>NW_006323192.1:0-280 GCF_000327345.1 Myotis davidii
TTTACATATTAGCCTTTTATTATATAGGATGGGGAATAAAGGAGAGGAGATGCTTAGAGTGGAAGAGAAAATAAGTGTTGTGGGTTGAACTGTGTTGTCCTTCCCACCACCACCAAAAGCAAAACACACACACATTGAAGTCCTAACCCCCAGTACCCGTGAATAGGAACTTTTGGGAAGATATGGTCTTTGACAATGTAATCAAGTTTAAGGTGAGTTTGCACTGGAGCAGGGTGGGCCCTAATGCAACTGGTGTCCTTATAAGAGGAGCTTTTGTTTA
>NW_006323193.1:0-280 GCF_000327345.1 Myotis davidii
CAATAAAAATATATTTTAAAAATAAAATAAAATTAGGTAGCTAAGTATGTTGCCATTTTTTTGCTTTTAAGAAGCGGTAGTTGGAAAAAATTCAACATTAAAAGAAAGACTACAGTTTTTTTAGAATTGGAGGAAAATAAAGTGTAGACTCTAGATTTGAATAGGTTTGAATTTTTCATTTCAAGCTGTCCTAAGGCATTAACAATATTAGAGTGAAATGTATATCTTTGGTTCTTTTCTGCTCAATCAATATAAAACATAACACCCAATATTCAGTATA
>NW_006323194.1:0-280 GCF_000327345.1 Myotis davidii
TTCACTTCCATAGACAATATGTTAGGTACCGAGGATTCAAAGATGAACTCTTATGTTTGTGTAACCGAGCATCTAGTCATGAGGACTGACACATAAACCCATAATTACAGTGTAATATTGTAAATGTCAAATAGGAAGCAGGCGTAGAATGCTATGGGAATGCAGAGGAACTATGTGGACCATGGTTTTCAGGAATGTATATCAAAGTAGGGAATCCAGTTAGGGCACAATTGCAGTGCTTTCCCCAAATGATGAGGGCTTGAATCAGGGCATCAGTTTT
>NW_006323195.1:0-280 GCF_000327345.1 Myotis davidii
TCTCCTCCTTATGCCACCTCCACACCTTCCCCCTCCTTGTCTCCCCTCCAGGCAATCCTCCCTCTATATTACCCACCATTAAC
This sequence comes from Myotis davidii, assembly GCF_000327345.1. Lineage (NCBI taxonomy): Eukaryota > Metazoa > Chordata > Mammalia > Chiroptera > Vespertilionidae > Myotis > Myotis davidii. The sequence goes on from NW_006323195.1 coordinate 84, forward strand.
CCTCCTTCCAAACTTCCCCCACCCTGTCCCCTCCCACCTCTCCCACCCCCTCCTTTTCAGGCAGCCCTCCTTCCAGGTGAACAACAGACCGAGGATACCAGAGGTGTGGCCAGAGGCCGCGGCCAGGGGGCCAGAGATGAGTCCGTTTTAATTGTTGGGGAATGAACTTTGGACACAACTCCCCCTCCCCGATCCCC
>NW_006323196.1:0-280 GCF_000327345.1 Myotis davidii
AAAAGTCAATGAAAGCATAACCTCTTCTTTACTGTGATAATCCTGTGAAGGAAATTAAAGGTCTTGAAGGATTTTGAATTTGCGCTGGGCACAGTCCGTTAATTATTTGCCTTTAGTGAAGCTGACATGTGTTAAGGCGAACCACTCAAACTATCCCAGGTTGAGAATTGGGAAGTTTAAAGGAATTTCTGTCATCACTGAAAGTCTTAAAGGAGACATCTACAGCAATCTCCAATACGGGTGACTGTTGCTGTGTGGTGTTTGCTTGCTGAAGTAGTTA
>NW_006323197.1:0-280 GCF_000327345.1 Myotis davidii
ATCAAAAACAATTATATTGTTGTTTTCCACTGAAAGTAGTATTTATGTAGTAAAAGCTACCCTGCTCATCTAGTCATTGTTCTTAATTGCTGTAGGGTGGTTCTCTTTTTCTCCCCTATAGTCTATGCTGGCTTTGCCCATTTCCTCCTTTTAATTAAAATCTAAAGATAGTGAAAACTTTGTGTTTATTTGGAATAAAAAATAAATAAAGCGGTAATATACTTAAAAGTTTTTAAAAAAGTGACGCTTTTCCAAATTTAGGAAGGAAATGAATTAATTA
>NW_006323198.1:0-280 GCF_000327345.1 Myotis davidii
CTATCTACTGAGCCAAACCAGCTAGGGCTGTATCACAGCTTTTTTATCCATTCATCCATCGATGAACACTTGGGTTCTTCCATATTGTGGCTATGGTAAATAACACTGCGATGAATGTGGGGGTGCATATATCTTTTGAATTGGTATTTTGGGCTCCTTCAGATATATACCCAGAAGTGGAATTCGTGAGTCATAAAGTAGTTCAATTTAATTTCTTGGGGGAACCTCTATACTGCTTTCCATAGTGGCTGTACCAATCAGCATTCTCACCAACAGTGCA
>NW_006323199.1:0-280 GCF_000327345.1 Myotis davidii
ACCCACAGGTTGAGAACCACTGAGTTAGAATGATGTGGGAATGCAGGAAAAGCATCAGGTTATTGGGGGGCTCGGGGGGAGGGGAGAGGAAAGATGAGTTGTGTTTGCAGTATGTTGACCTTGATGAATTTGGGGATATCCAGAATTTTGGGATATCCAGAAGGAGACATTGGTTTAAAGTTTGATCAGCCCTAGAGTGATGGCCCGTGAAGTGAAGGGTCCCAGGTTTGATTGGTCAAAGGCACCCACCTCAGTTACAGGCTCAGGGTGCAACCAGGTG
>NW_006323200.1:0-280 GCF_000327345.1 Myotis davidii
CTAACCAACTGAGCTACCTGGCCAGGGCTTGTTTTCTGCTATTTGAGATGAGTTTTATTTGCAAGGAATCCTAAAAAAAAATCTACAGAGAAGCAAAATATGAAGACAAATCATATCCAATTATGTAGCACAGCTGGCCATACCAAAGGTGATACAAATATAGAATATGGATCAGCCTTTGAAAAATAAGATCAAAGATCCAGAACATCTTAGGAAGAATCATGATTTAAAGTAAGCTTCTGTTGCTTCTATAAACAGAAGGGAAAAAGATATTCTGTGT
>NW_006323201.1:0-280 GCF_000327345.1 Myotis davidii
GATTTCTTTGTCTGATACTCTCTAGTTCTTAAGCAGATCTGGGACCTAGGGAAGAAGGTGTAGAAGGACTCAGCAGTAGAAGCATCATGAGACAATAGGGACTGGAAGCAATTTAGGCTCAACTTTCTGAGTGACCAGTATTACCTGCATTTTGCCCATTTATCTAGCTCTGGCTAATATTGCATTGATTTATGTTGACATGACTTGGAATCTTTCTAATTCTTTGAGTTTGAGTAAAAGACAGAGCAAGAGCGAGAAAGAGAGAGAGAGAGAGAGAGAG
>NW_006323202.1:0-281 GCF_000327345.1 Myotis davidii
TCAGATGGAACCTCAAGGGACTAGGGATAGCCAGGATAATCTTGAAATGGAAAAGTTGAGAAAACTCCCATTTTCTGAGTTTAAAACTTACTCAAAAGCTACAATAATCAAATCACGGTGCTACAGACATAAATACAGAGAGACCAATGCAATAGAATACAGAGCCCACAAATAAACCAGTGCATATATGGTCAAATGATTATACGGAAGGGTGCAAACAACATTTAATGGGGAAGGACAATCTTTTAAACAAATGCTTCTTTGAAAACTGAATATCTACA
>NW_006323203.1:0-280 GCF_000327345.1 Myotis davidii
CTCAGTGGAGAGTGATAGCCATCAGTCAGAGTGGCAAATATTAAGTAATGGAACAAAATTCTGAGTAACCAATATTGTGAGGATGGAGGGGAAGAAGAGTTTAAAACATCATTTCCCTGAACTGAATTCCAGAATAATATTGGGATAAGAATTGTGCAGACAGTCATCAAGTGCTTTCACATCCATTAGGTCAGGGGTGGGGAATGTCCGGCCCAGGGGCCATATAAGGCCCCTGAAGTCATTTTTTTCTGACCCTGCCAAGGCATTAGGGGTGAGTTAA
>NW_006323204.1:0-281 GCF_000327345.1 Myotis davidii
AGCACACGCAGTTCTCCCAGGGGAGAGAGACACGGGCTTATTCTAAGCCTCTGGACCAGCCTAATGAGCCCCCGCTTCATTTATTCCAGTTAGAAGAAAAGTTGCCCTTGAGAAGCAACTGTGACCGAGAGTCCCACAGGGTCACTGCAGGAGCGGGTTGAACCCCAGTATGAAGCGCCTCCCACTCACCTTCCTGGTGCCTGTCTCTAGGTCACACCCCTCCCCCCTGACGGGCGCCTTTCCTCTGCCTCTGGCAGGGCAGAGGGCAGCAGCCGTGGGTC
>NW_006323205.1:0-281 GCF_000327345.1 Myotis davidii
TTCCTTCTCCCTTCCTCTCTGAAATTAATAAAGTATATTTAAAAACAAAAAAAATATGGTAACAAAACACCAATTTTCCTTGCATTGCCTTCCAATGAAACTCACAATTTATAATCCATTAATAGTGTCCTTATCTGTAAAAAGAAGATAATGATGACGGTATGTACTTTGTAGGGTAATTTGAGAATTTACATGTAAATACTTAGAATAGAGCTTGAACTGAGTAAGCACCAAATCAATGTGAGCTCATACAGGGTGGGACAAAAGTAGGCTTACAGTTG
>NW_006323206.1:0-281 GCF_000327345.1 Myotis davidii
AAGTGTTGGCAAGGATGTGGAGAAAAGAGAACCGTCATGCACTGTAAGTGGGAATGCAAATGGGTGCAGCCACTATGGAAAACATAGTATGGAGGTTCCTCAAAAAAATAAACATAGAACTATCTTATGACCCAGAAATTCCACTTCTGGCTATGTATCCAAAGAAATAAAAAACACTACTTTGAAGCAATATATACACCTTTATACTTATTGCAGCATTACTTACAATAGCCAAAATATGAAAGCAACCCAGTGCCCATCAATAGATGAGTGGATAAAAA
>NW_006323207.1:0-281 GCF_000327345.1 Myotis davidii
TCTAGAGCCAGACCTCTTTTGGGTCATTTCTAAATCTATTATGATTCGCTCTGTGTTCTTCCGTAGATTACTTACCTGTCTGTGCTTCAGTTTCCTAAAGTGTGACAGGAGATAATACTAATAGGACCAAATACATTAGCATCTATAAAAGAATTAGAACATCGCTGGCTCATAATAAGTACTATGTATTAGTTACTATTATCATTACTACTGAACATTTCAATTAATCTATTTTATACGTTTTAAAAAGTGTAGGCCTCTTGTTCTTTGCCTGACCCCCC
>NW_006323208.1:0-281 GCF_000327345.1 Myotis davidii
GGAAGTCATTGACAGTTTGCTTTGAAAAAACATGCAGTAGCAAAAATTTGGCCAGTCCAATCTCACCTGATGCTTGTAAGAAACAGCTACACACACAAGCATATTACATAACAACGCAGCAACAGAACGACTCCAGGTGAATTGGAGACGAAAGTTTCTGATGATTTTACTAATATATTGTTATTAGTGCAAAACTATGACAAGTAAAAATTCCTCATATTCTCACCCCCTGGGTATTATGGTAGCCTCCTAGTGAAGTCGGACATATTCATTAACACCAT
>NW_006323209.1:0-281 GCF_000327345.1 Myotis davidii
ATATGTTGGGAAAAAACACTGTAGTAATTTCACCAATAGAAATGAATATTACATATCGACAGCTATAGTCTACATATTTAAATTTGAGAGTCATTGCTTGTAAACAGTGTTTGGCTAATGATTAGCACATGATCACACCATATTACATGTGGTAATTGGTTCTATTGGCACTTGGAGTGGCTTTCTGCAGTAGTTTTAACACATGCCAGCCGATATTCCAATGTGAACTAAGCCATGCCTCAGCTGTATGCATTTGTTAACTCATGGTGACTGGTGAATGC
>NW_006323210.1:0-281 GCF_000327345.1 Myotis davidii
TACCATGTTTGTCTATTATTAGATAGAATTACAATACCTTAGACAGGTTAGCAAGGCAATGTACCAAACAAAACAAAACCATGAGGCTATCTAAAATGTGTATTATATTTCCATCATATTATTAAAACACAATTGCACTCAAAAGTGGTCATTTTTAAAAAAGTTAAAATGGCTGAAATAAGCAAATGCTTAATGAAGTTCATCTTAGATTGTAGTGTCACAATAGGTGATCCTTTGGAATTATTAATGCATATTGAGGTGCCGGGAGCCAGTCCATCCTT
>NW_006323211.1:0-281 GCF_000327345.1 Myotis davidii
AAAAAAATAACTTCAACTGAGGATTTAAAATTTGTTAAAGCTTCAAGACAAAGGATCCGGGGCTCCCTCTCCGTCCTGGGAGCGCGTTGGCACCTTTCCCTTCCTGGACTTCTTCCCCTAGAGGAATGCATCTTCTGAACGCCAAAGGACCCCAGGAGACTTGCAGCCAGGGGAGCGGTGGACAGAGGCAGCTGCACCTGGACTAAGCCTCTGACCCTGTCTCCAAGGCTCCCTTTTCTCTTCTCCTGCCTGTTGCTTCTTCTACCTTAAGCCCTCCCTTG
>NW_006323212.1:0-281 GCF_000327345.1 Myotis davidii
TTTGAAATGCAACACATGTTGTATATTAAATTCTAACAGATATTTGGGGTCTTCATCTGTATTATTAAGTCTTGTTAATATGTTTTCTGTCCATTTACCAATACCATACTGTTTTACTTAACATAGATTTAGTGATTATTTTGATATCTTGTATGTCAAGGCCTACCTCTTTTTTTATGTGCTAGTTATTCTTGCTTATTTTATTTTCCAGATAAGTCTTAGAAACAGCTTGTCAATTTTCACTTTTGAAAATCCTCTTGGAGCCCTGGCTGGTATGGCTC
>NW_006323213.1:0-281 GCF_000327345.1 Myotis davidii
TTCAATTCTCTTCAATGCATGTATAAGAGTGGAATAGCTGGGTTGCATGTTGTACTTGTTTCTAAGACGTGATTCTTTTGAGTCGAATTATTCATGTTTACTCAAGCCAAAAGTAGTGTCCTGAAAAGTGTCTTGTCTCAGTCTGAAGCTCAAACCTGGCTTGAGTCCATGGACACTTCAAGGAGCACCATGGCCGTGTCCCTTTGCCATTAGAGATATAGAAGGCACAGTGGAGGAATTAAAAACTGGTGACTGCCCTAACCGGTTTGGCTCAGTGGATA
>NW_006323214.1:0-281 GCF_000327345.1 Myotis davidii
AAAACTGACAGAAATGTTTATTCCTGTTTCTCTAATGAAGCAACTGAGGGCCAGGTAAATGTTTTGTTTTCTTCCCTTTTCACTCACATCCCCAATCCTCTCTCCCTCACATCACACCACCCCTCCTCTCTCTGGAAATCCCTTTTGATATCTTGAATAGATTTTCCAAATGAGTCTCGGTATTCATAAAGTCACACAGAAGTATATGGATTTACAGACTCTACGCAACACACAGGCATGTGTCATTCTGCCTCCCTCTTTCTCGTTCTACAATATGCCAC
>NW_006323215.1:0-281 GCF_000327345.1 Myotis davidii
GTTACCGAGAAATAAATCCCTGGGAGAAAAAGATATAGAAGAGATTAAATGCCGGCCCTGAATATTGTAACACCAACTCAAGGTTACGATTCATAAAATCACCAAAAAGGGGGATTATATTCTCCCGTGGGCTCAGGAAATTGACCACGGCGGGTGGCAACACGGAACGCTATTCACCGTTGTATCGGCGTGCGGCCCTTAACCGCTGCGACACAGGTCACTCCGGAAATTTGGAAAAGAGAGGAATGAGGGTCCTGGTTCTTTGTCGACACGCGTTGGAA
>NW_006323216.1:0-281 GCF_000327345.1 Myotis davidii
CATTTTTAAGTTTTAAATTTAGTAGGTAGTCAATTATCCTAATATTATTATCTGATTTCATAAAAAACAATTATGATATCTGGCAAAATAACTGGTGTCTTTGTTTTCTTCTGCATTAGTAATCTCTGCTTTCCCCAAATACATTCTTCCCAGAATGTCAGCCAGTTGTTCAAAAACTGTGTTGTCTCTTTTAATCCACTAGAGGGCAACACTTGCTTGAAAGAAACTGCTGTCTCTTCCTATATACTGCAGCGGTTCTCAACCTGTGGGTCGGGACTCCT
>NW_006323217.1:0-281 GCF_000327345.1 Myotis davidii
ACTACCATATGATCCAGCAATTCCACTTTTGAGTATCTACCTTAGGAAATAAAAACACTAACACCAAAGTGTCTGCACCCCAATGTTCATCGCAGGCCTTTTATAATAGCCAAGACATAGAAGCAACCCAAGTGTTTATTGATAAATTAATGAACACACACATACACACACAAGAGAGAGATTCAGCCATTACAAAGAAGGAAATCCTGCTATTTCTGACAATATGGATGGACTGAGGTTGAAAAGCGGAATGATAAAAGCCAGAGAGATAAAGACAAATC
>NW_006323218.1:0-281 GCF_000327345.1 Myotis davidii
TCTATGGTCAAGGCACGGGTTTGGCAGATGTTTTCTGAAAAGGACTGGACAGTAAATATCGTAAGCTGTGCGGGTCCTATGATCTCTGCTACAGCTATTCAACTCTGAAAACAACCAGAAACAATCTGCAAACAAATGAATATTGTTGTGTTCCAATAAAACTTTATTTGCAAAACCAGGCAGCAGGGCCAGATTTGGCCCATGTGCCTTCTTGTTCCCCCTCCTGATGCTATTCCCTTCTTCTATTCCCCACATCATATCCACCCCCTCTCGGATCTTCT
>NW_006323219.1:0-281 GCF_000327345.1 Myotis davidii
GCTCAATGACCAGAGAATCTACATCTAAACCCTCAAACTCAGCATTACTCTCTGCATTTTCAAGCAAGTGCAGCAAAAATCAGCACTTTTGGGGGACCAACAACCCTATGTCTAGCCCCATTGTTTAGCCTGGGCACACCTAACAATCCACCATTGTAACGATGGCATGGCACACCTTGTTTCTTTAAGGTGACATCCTTCAGATACTCGGTGGCTTTTCATATATGTTAACCTTATTGGCATGGACTGCCGCAACCAGCATGGCTAGGGTTCAGGATCTG
>NW_006323220.1:0-281 GCF_000327345.1 Myotis davidii
TTTTTTTTTTCTATGTAAGAAGATGCTTTTTCTCTGTGTGTGCTTATCAGACATGAATTGCCATGTTCTTCACAAATATCATCTTATTGATGATCCCCATGACATCAGGAGTTCTATTCCTGTTACTGTCTTCATTTTACAGAAGAGGAAATAGAGTTTCAGAATTAACTTGTTGAGACGCAGGTAAGATTTGGTGTACCTAGGATTCAAATCTGGGTAGTTTCATTCAGAGAGTTCTTAGTCACCACACTCTAATGCTATCCTATATAACTAGAGGCTTG
>NW_006323221.1:0-281 GCF_000327345.1 Myotis davidii
GCTGTTAGATCTAGTGGGGAAACCCGCATCCTCCTGTGGTGAGGTTTCTGGGAGGATTTGTCTTAAGGATATATGAATCTATGTATTAATGCATTTCTGGGGAAATGCTGAAAAGCAATCTGGTACTCCCTTTTGGATTGCCAAGGCCACATGCTGGGGAAGTACGGGTTCTTCTCTCTCCTCCCAGATACCTGCTCAGGATTCTTATAGTGAAATTCACTCCCATGCATTGAGTAGAGGAAGCCCCTAAGCTCTAGATCAGGGGTTCTCAAACTTTTTAA
>NW_006323222.1:0-281 GCF_000327345.1 Myotis davidii
TGGAGGCAAGCAATTTATCAGACATAGAGTTCAGTTATTGTTATAAGGATGCTCAAGGAACTTAGTGATAACTATAAGGAACTTAATAGAAGTACATCAGCATGGAAAGGGATATAGAAACCATGAATAAGAATGAGATGGAGATAAAGAATCCAAGTCTTAACATCAAGAATACACTGGAAGGAACAAAAAGTAGGCTGGATAAAGCAGAGGATTTGGAAGACAAGGTAGGAAAATACTCCCAAATCAAAGCAATAAAAAGGGGAAAAGTTTAAAAAAAA
>NW_006323223.1:0-281 GCF_000327345.1 Myotis davidii
GTTGATCAAACATTTTCACCTGTTAAAGGTAAAAGCATTACGTGATTCGGAGCTGCTTGAAAGCAGTCCACTCAAATTACGGCAAAAACCTGTCCCCAATTATGTACATATCCTGGCAAGTGCACCTGTATAGGAACATACATACCTATATACATATATATATATACATACATAGATACATATATACATATATACATAGATATATATATATATATACATGCATATGAATATGCATGGACCCCATAAACGTAGGAAAACCATGTGTGCAATTTCTTATAAAA
>NW_006323224.1:0-281 GCF_000327345.1 Myotis davidii
GAAAACTCCCTGATCCAGCAAGAGTTGCTTCTCATTGGAATGAAAATAAGCCCTCTTACTCCAAGAGGTATGATGCTGTCCTTACCTCATCCCAGTACACCAATCAGGTGCCACTTAACAAATTCCCCAGCCATCCTGAGAAATTAGATCAATCCCCCCTTTACCCATTAAAAGGCTTATACACAGTTGCAGCATCGAATTAGTGCTGGTAGATTTCTCCAACTTGGAACATGTTTAAATGCTCAGTTGGGTAAGGGAATCAATTTGGGCCAGTCAGGGTG
>NW_006323225.1:0-281 GCF_000327345.1 Myotis davidii
GCACCTGCTGCTGGCGCTGGCCCCAATCACTCTATGCCATCAGCAAGTGCGAGTGGGGCCAGTGCCGTCAGCACGTGGGAGCCATGGCGGTGGTAGCGGGGCTGCTGACAGACAGGGAACTGGGGGGTCATGGTGGAAGGGGCTGGGCGGGGGTTCAGAAGATGGGATGAGACCTGCCCCTGGGCCCACCATAGCCTTGAGGCCCACTATAAAGTCAACATCACCCTAACACTAAAACCAGAAAATATTATAAAAAATAAATGAATAGCCCTGGCCAGTTT
>NW_006323226.1:0-281 GCF_000327345.1 Myotis davidii
CTACAAAGAAAGAAAATTATAGGCCAATATACCAGATGAACATAATGCTAAAATCCTTAACAAAATACTAGCAAATAGGATCCAGCAATACATTAAAAATTATATACCCTGATCAAGTGGGATTCATTCCAGAGATGCAAAGCTGATACAGTATTCACATATCAATAAAGGTTATTCACCACAAAAACAAAATTAAGGATCGTATGATCATATCAATAGACGTAGAAAAACATTCAACAAAATCCAGAACCCATTTATGATAAAAACTCTGAGCAAAGTGA
>NW_006323227.1:0-281 GCF_000327345.1 Myotis davidii
TAGTATTTGTTTTTCTCTGACTTTCCTTACTTAGCATAGTGCTCTCAAGGTCCATCTGTGTTATTACCAATGGCAGGATTTCCTTTCCTTGTGGCTGAATAATATCCCAGTGTACGTACATACACCCCATCTTATCCATTCATCTGTTGACTCTTAGGATTTTTTTTCAGATCTGGGCTATTGTCAATAATACTGCAATATACACAGGAGTGCATATATCTCTTCGATATCCTGTTTTCATTTCCTTTGATTATATACCCAGAAGTGAAATTGCTGGGTCA
>NW_006323228.1:0-281 GCF_000327345.1 Myotis davidii
CGCTGGGAAGCAGGATGAGGCAGCCCTCAGAGCTGAGCCGGCTGGAGAGCGGGACCAGGGAGGATGCACCTGCCTGAGGACGCGGTGGCCCCGCACGGGCTTCCTGTTTCTTTGCTTCCCGCGTCATGGAGGGCGTTTCCTTTGGCTGCTAAATGCTGAGAAGGGGCAGTACGTTGCTGATTTATTTCACAGGGTGAGTGAGAAGATAACGTGTGCTAGTAAAAGTGCTTTGGAAAACACTAACATGGCATGAAGACGCAAAGCAGCCATTCTGTTACGGA
>NW_006323229.1:0-281 GCF_000327345.1 Myotis davidii
CGGCGTTAACCTATGCCACCATCTTGGTTCTCATCCCATGGTTCACTTCTTGCTCCATGGAGATTCACTCTCTATACACATTCGGGGACAGTGCTTTCTCTAAGTGTCTAGAAGTCACCCTGGAGAGAATTTGCTCCACCCCCTTGGGTCCTTTCCGGACTTTTTAATCCTATATTCAAAGAGCATTCCCCAAAGTCAATAAACTCACCCTGTGTAGTATGTTCCAGTGATCTCTGCCAGTGAAGTGTTGGGGTCCAACCCCAAAAGGTCCAGGGGTTCCC
>NW_006323230.1:0-281 GCF_000327345.1 Myotis davidii
AAACCCGTCAGGGCATCTACGTAACTATTTTAATGGTCACATTATATTTCACCAAAGAATGAGCAATAATTTAACCCTGGAGGTTGGGTACTTAGGTTATATCCAATTTTTCACTCTTACAACATTCTGAATATTTTCATGTATAAAGCATTTTCTGTGATTTGAATTATTTTCTTGGAACAAATTACAGAAATAGAATTACTGTGTCTGATTTGGACATTTTAAAGATATTTGTGATAGTTGATAACATTGTGGGGTTTTTTAATGTGGTAGAGTAATGA
>NW_006323231.1:0-281 GCF_000327345.1 Myotis davidii
TCTAATTTTAAGTAAAAAATCATTATGATGATTTTACAGAAAAATTGTCTTGAAAAATTGATTGTATAAAAAGGAAACCTTAAAATTGCCTAAAATTACACTAGTAATTTATGGCCAAAAACCTGTTAAATAGCCACCAAGCATCACAGAAGTAACCAGCATTGCAAGCAATTATGGATGCTGTGACAAACCAGTACCATATTACATTATCATATTGCTTGTTTTAAAAATAAATGTTTAAGTCAACACCAAAAATTCAGTCAGGGCTATACCTGCTGTGC
>NW_006323232.1:0-278 GCF_000327345.1 Myotis davidii
AAATATGATGCCAGGGTGTGATCACAGGTTGAATGGTGAGATGTTAGGTTCTTGGAAAAATCTTCATTGCCAATTATATCTTTTATGAATATAAGGTTATTATCTTTGCCTTGAGAGCTTTGTTTGGACTTTTTTTCCTTTTGTGTATCACTAGTAGCCCAGTGCACAAAATTTGTGCATGAAGGAGAGTTCCCTCAGCCAAGCCGGCACCCTATCCAATCAGGGTCCCCTTGGGAGATGTCTGAGGCAGTCAGACATCCCTCTCACAACCTGGGACT
>NW_006323233.1:0-281 GCF_000327345.1 Myotis davidii
TAAAAAAGGTATTTTGTTACTTAATCTTTTGGTACCACAAGATGTACCAAGATCATTTTGCTCCAGCCCAAGAATTGGTCATTTTTCCAAATACCTCTAGTTCTTTTCATTGGAGATTAATATTTAGGAACAAAATTTGGGTGCAAGGTATGCTCATTGCTACTGATATGTCATTACTTCTATGCCCTCGCAGTTGACAAAGCTAGGAAGTATGTATATGTATGTAAACACATATAAATCCCTCTCTTCGTCTGTCTGTCTATCTATCTATCTATCTATCT
>NW_006323234.1:0-281 GCF_000327345.1 Myotis davidii
TGCTAATATATGAAGGAAGAATAAGACAAGTGGGAAATGAAATGAAAAGTAAACACATCAGCACAGAAAGAAATGACCCACTTATTTTATCCTATTTGGAGTATAACAGCAAATGAAGACTTTACAAAAGGGAAAAAAATAAGAATATTCATTGCTTCCAATAAATGTTCCTGTATTCAACACAACCTTGCAAATAATTACTGAACATACCCAAAACAAACTGTGGGCAGTCATTAATATTTTATTTATATTGCATTTTAAAAATATAGTTTTATTGATTT
>NW_006323235.1:0-281 GCF_000327345.1 Myotis davidii
TTCAAGAATAATCCTTCAGCTGCACTTCATCAGAGAATTATTTTTTTCGTTCAAGATTTCTTCCAAGTTGATTGGCAGGGGTGGTATCACAAAGGAGACATGAACGTGGTTCCTCTACAGCCCTATTGCGTAGACAAGGCTCAGACACGGGGAGAGAAGTAGATCAGTTCAAAATGTCCTCTGCAATACTACAGCGATGACTCCCAGGCCAGTTGTAGAATATTGCCGCAGGGTTCAAAGCAGAACGAGTAGTGTTTGCATACCTATTTGTTCTCCTGTGG
>NW_006323236.1:0-281 GCF_000327345.1 Myotis davidii
TACATGTTTAGCATGAAATAATGACTTAAAATATTTGTTTTTCCCTCTCTCTCAGGATTTTCTACGACATATTCCCACAAGTCTTTTCTCATCAGATCTCTATGATCAATGGGTCTGTGTAATGGATCAAGGAAATGATGAAGAGAGAATAAATACAATTCAAAGGTAACTATTCTAATTTGGTCACATCTCAAAAATACTTTTTAAAAAACATATGTTTTATAAGCTCATCTCGTGAAGTAATGTTATCCATGGGGACCAGTTAAAAACAGATTTATGCT
>NW_006323237.1:0-281 GCF_000327345.1 Myotis davidii
GGAGCTATATCGGTGAAGAAATTGCTTCGGCATTAACTTTGCTCATTTATTCATTCATTCAGCAAGTCTTTATTGAGTGTCTACCATGAATAGCCTCTGAGTAGGCACCCGTGTACAGTAGTGAACAGATGTGGATCTTACCCACACAGGTCTTAGCTTTTATGAAAAGGCAGGTATTGAACAAGTAAAAAACATAAAGATGTCATTATACGTTATCATATGTGCTAAAAAAAGAACAGATGCTGTGTAGGAGAATAAAAGGGATGCCTATATTACATGAG
>NW_006323238.1:0-281 GCF_000327345.1 Myotis davidii
TGTGATTAAAGAAGCTGAAATGTAAACTAAAAAGAAAACAGTAGCATGTCTTCAACTTGCATATTCCAATATGCTTCAGTTAACTTTAAAACTTCCTCCTACAAAATCAAGTGGCATCTAAACTCTATGCTTTCTGGAAATCAGACTTTCAATAAGTTCTAATAATAAAAGTATGTCAGAGACTAAATGGTATGGATTTTAGGCCAAGTTATATGGGCTTAAAACACCAAAGCTAGTATAAATACATCAGATTATCAGATTCAAAGAGAGAGAGAGAGAGA
>NW_006323239.1:0-281 GCF_000327345.1 Myotis davidii
ACATCCACAGGTAATTCTACATTTAATGGGAAACGTCTGGATGTTTTTTTCCTGAAAATGAGAAATAAAACCAGGATGCCAGGGATTTCCACTTCTATTTGACAATTTACTGGTGATTTTAGCCGACAATTTAGACAATAAAGGAAATAAAATGTATCCACACTGAATAGAAAGCAGTAAAACTACCTTCATTTGCTAAGACTTATCTTGTTTACAGAAAACTCTAAGGAACCCACTGAAAATACCTATTAGAACTGATGATTTAGTACAGCAAATTGGTA
>NW_006323240.1:0-281 GCF_000327345.1 Myotis davidii
CCACTTGCCAAAGAATTTTTCTAGCTTCTTACTATCCTGTCTCATTCTCAGGGAAAAGTCTCAATAGAGTATTCATTAGCTTTCTAGGCATGCCCTTTCAGGGTGATGGTCTCTACTGATTGATTGGTGTTAGGGTAGGTCATCATTGGCCATTGTATCTGGTCTTGATGTCAGTCATAAAATCACTTCATCTGGTTTTTCTGGTCTTCTGCACATGAAGCTGAAACACAACTGAGGCCTAAATGTCCTCTCTAGTTTGACCAAAACTCTGTCTCTGTGTC
>NW_006323241.1:0-281 GCF_000327345.1 Myotis davidii
TTGATGATTTCCTTTGTTGTGCAGAAGCCTTTTCGTCTGATGTAGCCCCACTTGTTTGTTGGTTTTTGTTTCCTTTGCTTATGGTGTCAATTCCAATATATCATCTCCAAGACTCATGTTAAGATGCTCACTGCCTATATTTTCTTTTAGTTTTATGATTTCTGCTCTTACACTCAAGTCTATAACCCATTTTGAGTTAATTTTTGTGTATGATATGAGATAGTGGTCGTTTCATTCTTTTGCATGCTGCTTTCCAATTTTTCCAGCACCATTTATTAAAA
>NW_006323242.1:0-281 GCF_000327345.1 Myotis davidii
CAGGGCTTTCTGGCTGACCAAAATCTCAGCCTTCGACAAGAAGAATAATGGCTGCTTTATGCTTCAATTTCAGCACCTTCAAAACAGGGAAGCCATTTATGTGAGTATATTAACTTTATTTTGTAGTCTGAAGGTAAATCTGAAAGAATGCACAAAGACCCTAAGATTCTGATACAATGGATGCCTTTCAAATCCCAGATCATTACCAATAAGTACTTCTCCCTTTCCGTAACACCTCTGTGAAGCAAGTGAAGCATAAGGGGAATTATTCTACTTTGAAA
>NW_006323243.1:0-281 GCF_000327345.1 Myotis davidii
AAATATCAATTGAGCTATCAGCTGTTAAAGTGTTTATGCATGTTTTGGGGACACACTGTATCTAAAGCAGTAGTGTTTTTATCAGTAGTGACTATTACAGCCTTTCTTTCCTCTTCAAATTCTATTTATTTGTTTCAATTTTTATAATTTTCATCTCACACTTCCTTCCTGGTACTTTGAGAAAAAATGTCTGAATCCATACTGGTTTTGTTTACTGTTCAATACAACTATTGACTTAAAAAAAAAATAAAAAATGTTACATTTTTAATGTTTAAGATCTC
>NW_006323244.1:0-281 GCF_000327345.1 Myotis davidii
CATGTACTCACAACTGTAAACCTACTTTTGTCTCATGCTGTATATATACTTAGCCGTTTTATATACAGTAGCGTCCTCTTATCCATGGTTTCGTTTTCTGTAATTTTAGTTACCCATGGTCAAACCTGCTCAAAAAATGTCAAAATAGAAGGTTCTAGAAATAAAAAATTCATAAGTTTTAAATTGCACATCATTTCTGGGTAGCATGGTTATCAGATTGACTGTCACAGTGTCGCAGGGCCTGTGCTCACGATCCTTATTTTAATTAATCATGGCCCCAA
>NW_006323245.1:0-281 GCF_000327345.1 Myotis davidii
AAAAACATGTTGAATGATGCCGACCACTAGTTGATTATCGTAATGAAACTTTTAGTCAAGTTTTGGTATCGTGCAAAGTCAGTTAAACAGATCTTTGAGATTTTGAATCTCAACAAATAGTTGATTAATTAAAGTATCAATTTAGAATGTTGAATGTTACCCCCAAAACATAAAAACATGATCTGTAGAATCAATAATGGCTTGAAAAATGTTTCATTCAAACTGAGAATTGGCCTCTCCAAATGCTGGCAATCCTATATAATAAAGATGTAATATGCAAA
>NW_006323246.1:0-281 GCF_000327345.1 Myotis davidii
CACAGCAGTGACCTCTGAGCCACGAGAGGGACTACGCAGCAATGACCTTGACACTTAGGAGGGTCTCACCGTGTCCCGGGCACTTTCGCAGCCCCTGGCTCATTTGGGCGCACAATGACACTGTGGCGTGTGTGAGCAGGCGTCAGGACCTTCAAACTGATGACGTGAAATTTCAAGGTGGTGAGGCGTTTGTGCCGGTGACACAGCTCAGGCGTGGCAGTGCCGGCCAGGGCGGGGACCCCAGCCCCAGGTTCCTGCCACCACCCCCTGCCAGTGCATAT
>NW_006323247.1:0-281 GCF_000327345.1 Myotis davidii
AACAGAGGGTGTTTTGTTTGTTTTTCTTCTGGCTGTCCTAGTGGCGACATACCCATCTGGCTTAGATTTAGTCACTTTATGTTGGTATGTGATTTTTGGAGATATTGCTGCTCCGACCTCTAAAGTAAACAGTTTCAAGGTTTGATATTTGTAGTGTCAAATTTTCTGGTGGGGAACTTGGCTGAGTTGATCCATGGTGTTTAGGGCAGTGTGCTTGGGACATCCTAACTGTATGATGTTAAAGGACAAAAAATGCAGTTATTGCTCAAGCTAAACACCGG
>NW_006323248.1:0-281 GCF_000327345.1 Myotis davidii
GTCCGGGCTTGGGCAGGAGGCAAACAACTGATGAATTTCTCTCATATCAATTATTTCTGTCTTTCCCTCTCTCCCCCACTATCTCGAAACCTCAATGGGAAAATATCCTCTCTTCAAAATGCATGCAAGCGGCACCACCCAAAGGGTCGGGACTGAATGTTGGAGAGCACCTCCAGGAAGGCCTTGGGGGATGGTGCCTCCACATTCTGGAAGTTGTTCTGGACTCTGCAGAACCGGATGAAGTATTTCATCTCCAGACCGATGAACCCCAAGTGGTTCTC
>NW_006323249.1:0-281 GCF_000327345.1 Myotis davidii
TTTCTTTTGCTGTACAGAAGTTTTTTAGTTTGAGATAGTCCCATTTATTTATTTTTGCTTCATTTCTCTTAACTTTGAGACCAGATTTATAAAATCTTCTCTAAAACTAGGGTCCATAATTTGGTGTCTATATTTTTTCCTATGTATTTTATTATTTTGGATCTTATAATTAGGTCTTTGATCCATTTTGTGTTAATTTTTGTGCATAGTGACAAATAACAGTCTAGTTTCATTTTTTTTGCATGTGGCTTTCCAATTTTCCCAAAACCATTTATTGAAGA
>NW_006323250.1:0-281 GCF_000327345.1 Myotis davidii
AAAATATCCTCAGGTGAGGATTAGGGGGAAAAAGGAAATGCAGATGGGCAAAAACCCAAGGATGGCAGAGAGTCCAGTAATAATTAAAAAGCACTAAGATATAACGAGCTCTTTGATGTGCATTTTCAATGGACTGTGTCTTTCAGTCACCACAAGCAAGTTAGGGGGGAGATGTTATGTTCCCGTACAGATAATGCAACCAAAGCACAAAAATACGTAATTTGTCCCAAGTCGTACAGAAAGGGACTCAGCTCAAACCCAAGCAGTCTGCTCAAGAATCC
>NW_006323251.1:0-281 GCF_000327345.1 Myotis davidii
GGGGGAGTGCTAGTTCCAGGAGCTTTTATATTAAACCACCGGAGCTTCCTATCCCATTGGCAGTCACCCTCCTCCTGCAGGGAGGACGCCTTGGGTAGGACCCTCCATGAGCACAGGAAGGACTTGCATGTAAATGGGAGAGCAAACTGAGTGTCCTGCTCAGTAAGTGGACAGAAAGGAAGCATCTGTTTATCTCCTAGAAAGTGCCCTTGGCTTGTTGTCTGTGAAGTGAAGGAGGCAGGAGGCTGTCAGCCCACAGTGTTTGCCTCCTGGGGCTTCTC
>NW_006323252.1:0-281 GCF_000327345.1 Myotis davidii
GTGGCAAAATCTGTGGCATACACTTAACAATACCTGTTTCCTAAGAATTGCTTGTCCCTCCATCTCTGTACATTCTCCTTTGAGAGCTCAGT
This sequence comes from Myotis davidii, assembly GCF_000327345.1. Classification (NCBI taxonomy): domain Eukaryota; kingdom Metazoa; phylum Chordata; class Mammalia; order Chiroptera; family Vespertilionidae; genus Myotis; species Myotis davidii. The sequence continues at coordinate 93 of NW_006323252.1, forward strand.
GTGAACCAAGCAAATTAGTTTTTAACCCGGCTCAGAGGGTGCTAGATGCTTGAAAGAAAAGATGCTGTGCTGACTATGAATGCTATTCTCTTCTCTAATAGAAGGTTATCTAAAGGTTTTGTTTCCTTGTTTGTTTAGCAATTCCCTGTCATCTACTTACTTTAAGGCAGTGGTTCTCAACCTTCCTAA
>NW_006323253.1:0-281 GCF_000327345.1 Myotis davidii
TGAGTGGTTTATGGTTTTAGGAGGAAGGAATACATGTAATATGCATTTGGAAATTGTTGTTCTGTAGTTTCAATGAAATGTGGGAGTGAGGAAGTGCCTTTCAATTGTATATATCTCTTTTTAATATTTGCAAACCAAATGTCCATTTCTGTCAGTATGTTGCAATGGGATATAGCCAGAGAATAATTTTTTCTCCTTAGTATTCTAAGACTTCCTATTTTAGAGGAAAGATACGATGTGATTCATCCGATTTCCTTTTGATATTAAAGTACAGGATAGCT
>NW_006323254.1:0-281 GCF_000327345.1 Myotis davidii
ACAACTAATAATTTAATTTTTATAAGAGCTAAGTAGAAAATATATGCAGCATTACTTTACAGCATATAATAGAGACCTCGGCCTATGGATCAGGTAAGAATTCCTTTAGTTACTTACATTTCCATAGCACATACCACCACTTCATGTTGTTTAGGGACTTGGATGTGTGTCTGTAATAATGAGACTGTAAGCTCTGTGAGGGTAGGGATTTCAGTATTCTGCTCACTGCTCTATCTTCCAGTGTCTAAAATAGTACATGGCTGTGAAGGGATGGATGAAGC
>NW_006323255.1:0-281 GCF_000327345.1 Myotis davidii
AATGTGCAGCCAAGTTGAGAACCGCTGCCCTAGCCACTCAGCTACGGTGAGCATTTCCACCTGGAAGACTGTGTCCTCCCGGGGCCTCCCTCTCAGGTGCCCTGACATGTGCCCGCGATCTGGGAGGCGGCGCTGCCCTTGGCCTGCCAGGAGAACTGCCCAACAGAGTCCGAGCTGAGAGGAGCGTATGGGCTCCGGGCGCACCCCCCTCTCAGGGCCGTGAGGATGGGCCACACGGCTGGCTCGGCCCGAGGGATACTGGCCGGCGAGAGGCTTGAGAG
>NW_006323256.1:0-281 GCF_000327345.1 Myotis davidii
CCAAAGCCTCCCTTGGACACACATGAGGATCTGGGGATGTATCATATTGGACCGTCATTGGTGGTTGTCCATCGTCTGGTGGGGCCAGCTTGGCTTCTTGCATCTCGGGAGTATTCTGATTAGCCATGTTGATGCTCCACATCAAAAAGCACTTGGTACCCACGATCCCATCACTTCGAAAGTGGGTCAGAGATGCCTTTGGTCACAGCAGTGATGCCCTGTATATACTGTCCTCAAAATTCTAGAGGCTTGGTCGTGGGGCAACCAGCTGCTTAAGTCAT
>NW_006323257.1:0-281 GCF_000327345.1 Myotis davidii
TGTCTCTGGATCTATTTAGTGTTTCATTTCTTTTAAAGCCAAATGGTATTTTACTGTAAGGTTAGACCATATTTTGTTAACCATTCATCAACTGAGGGGCACTTGGGTTGTTTCCACTTTCTGGTATTATGCATAGCACTCTTGTGACATCTGTATACAAGTTATTATGTGGACACATGTTTTTAATTGGGTACATACCTAGAAGTACAATTGCTGGCTCATAAAATAACCCTCTACACCTGAAATGAGTGCAAAATAATGTTGAATATAAACTGTAATTG
>NW_006323258.1:0-281 GCF_000327345.1 Myotis davidii
CACATTTTAAAAATTCTTACAGCACACCAGTTGAGAATTGCTGTCAGACACCAAGATTCAGGATAAATGTAAATATTTGGGAAGAGGTGACCTCTCGTGCACCTCCACATTTTCCTTTTTCTTCTCTGCAAACAAAAATAAAAACATCAAGTACTTAAAACAGGGAGCTTTTAGCCTTGATTGATTATAAAAGCCTAAGGAAACATATGGTTTGACCACTGGAAAAAGCTAAAACGTGAGCCTTGCCCAACCAGCGTAGCTCAGTGGTTGAGCATCAACCT
>NW_006323259.1:0-281 GCF_000327345.1 Myotis davidii
CATGTGGCCCGTGAGCCGCAGTTTGCTGACCACTACCCTAACCCCTTACCACACTTACCCCAGAAGGTAAGGAAATCGAGAATAGTCTCAGGTTAAGCCAAAATATTTCACCTGTGGGATGGGGAGTGGGTTTGGTTGTCCACCTGAATTCACGAGAATTTTCCTGGACCATCAGCCATCATCTGGAGATCATTCTTTGTTTGGTTTCTGCCCCTTCCCTCAGTGCATGATAACAGCAACCTTCCTGTGACATTTGGATAACTGTGCATCTTTTTTTTTTT
>NW_006323260.1:0-281 GCF_000327345.1 Myotis davidii
CCTGCTCTCAGGACAATCCTAGACCTAGCACTAAATATCTGTTCATTTTGGCTGTTTATCTGTATCCTTTATCATATCCCCTAATCAACTGGTAAATGTAAGTTAAATATTTCTCTGAGTTCTGTGAACCATTCTAGCAAATTAATCTAACTTGAGGGGAAGGTCATGGGAATCTCTAATTTGTAGCCAAATCAGATAGAAGTTGTGGGTAACCAAGGGACCTACAATTTGTGATTGGCATCTGAAGTGGGTGCAAGCAGTCTTGTGGGACTGAGCCCTTA
>NW_006323261.1:0-281 GCF_000327345.1 Myotis davidii
AAGGTTCAAGAGATCACTTGACTACTCCTAAGCTTTAAAAGGAGTTCCCTTGGAGTGGAAAATCCCCGCAAAAAGGAATTGTAACGGATATATCCAGTACAAGGAATATCACTAAACATCAACAAACTGTTTTAATTCCGCGACTTAACCGTAGAAAACGCGCTGTTTATTGAAAAAGCTAGTGATATCAGGGTGCCAAACAAATGGGTTATGTAACTTATTACCAATTGAATTAACTCATGTAACTACTAATTAGGTATAAAACCAAATTGTCTCCGTTG
>NW_006323262.1:0-281 GCF_000327345.1 Myotis davidii
GTATATGTCTTAATCTCTCATAAAAATGAACTTTTATGAATTTGATTTATATTTTATTTCATAAACCAATAAGATTCAACAGAAATGAAGTTCAAGCTTTTACTAATAATGAAAGTATATTCCTGGTAACCTAAATTTATAATATAACAACATACAATCTATAAACCTAAAATTTATCACAATAAATGTAAAGCTAATGGCTTAATTTTAAGAACTTACTCTAGCCCTAGCCAGTTTGGCACAGTGGATAGAGAGTCGGCCTATGGACCGAAGGGTCCCAG
>NW_006323263.1:0-281 GCF_000327345.1 Myotis davidii
AAAAAAAAATCATGGTCTTGCTTTTTTAACATTAAGACTTGTTTCCTCTGATTATTTTAACGTAAACCCATACTGGGTTCAGTAAATAAGGAAAATAAATATCTGAGGGTTTATACTTTGGCTTAAACTTTGACTTCAGTAAACAAAAAGCATAATGAGCATTTAACGACTCATAAGATTATCGTGCTCTATGAGGAGTCACCTATAGGTTATTTCATCTCAGAAACCTCCTTCTGTCATCTTCCTACCTTCTGTTATTTCCTCTGATTCTATAACTTTCT
>NW_006323264.1:0-281 GCF_000327345.1 Myotis davidii
AACCCTAATATGCAAATAGACTGAACAGAGGAATGACTGGTGGAACGACCACCAGGGGAAGACATTCAATGCAGATTAAGAGATGGAAGAGTAATATTCCCCCTAAAGCCCCACTTCTCTCTTTTAATTTTTTTCAGTTTTATTTTGTACACCTGGTTTCAAGTGTACAGCTTAGTGGTTAAACAATTATATACATCACATAGTGTTTCCCTTGATATTTCCAGCACCCCAACTTATACCATACATACTTACTACAATATTATCCTATACTAGAGGCCCGG
>NW_006323265.1:0-281 GCF_000327345.1 Myotis davidii
TATTAAAAAATGTGGTAGAATGTAAGTTTAGTAGATGGTCATATAAAGAGATATTATGGTTTTTCTACCAACAATAAGTAATAACACATATATGTGGATTTAATATCAGTATCAATAGATAGGAAAGCACTTATTTATTCCATATATAATGAATCTTGTTTTTATTTCAACTTAGAGTAATTTCCTCTTTAGTAAAGTAATATCAAAAGACTTTTTATTTAAGTAAGACAAGATTTTTTTGATATATTTTTTAAACTTTTATTGATTAAGGTATTACAAAT
>NW_006323266.1:0-281 GCF_000327345.1 Myotis davidii
GATGTGACTTTAACTACATCTTAGGGAAAGGGCGCATCTTTGTTTAAGGGTAGAAATGTGATCCAATTCTGGACAAGGAAATGTAAGCAGAATTCTGATGGAGGCTTGTGAAAAAATCTTTTTCTAGCTGGTTACCAAGAAGTGTCCATGGGAGCTCCTCTTCCCCTTCCCACTCCAGTTTCCTATCTTTAACATGATTCAAGAAGGCTAAACTATTAGAGGGGATGCAGTCACCTTTCAACAATAATAAGGGCAAAGGTATCACAGAGTAGGACCACTGA
>NW_006323267.1:0-281 GCF_000327345.1 Myotis davidii
CAGAAACCTCATCAGGCAGTCTGGAATTTTCAGATCAACACCACTGTGGTAATCTGTCACGTGGTCCCTCTGCCTGGAATATGAGAGTTATTTGGGCATCACAAGGCAGGGGGTACAGAGGAGCCTACAGAAAATCTGGGCCTCTCTGTGTCTCTGTTAGTGGGTCAGCACACACAAGGTGAATCCACAGGGACTGGAGCAAGTGGTTTCCAGTGAGCACCACCGAGGCCCAACTTCTCTGGGGCCGTAATGGGTAACTAGTCCAGGCCCTGGACTCAAAC
>NW_006323268.1:0-281 GCF_000327345.1 Myotis davidii
CTCCCTTCCTCTCTGAAATCAACAAAAAATATAAACTAAATTCAATAAACATATCCTCGGGTGACAATAAAAATAGAAATAAGTAAATAAACCTTGGAGCTGTATGAATTAAATTCCATGTTAAACACAAGGACACGTCATTAAAATGCACTAATTTGAAGCTTGCATAGAAATTAAAATGCAACCAATTATTTAGAACTTAGACAAGAGAATATTTTGGGGGCAGAAGTAACACCAACAGATTTGGTTTAGAATTTCTAATGCATAGTGATATTAAGACC
>NW_006323269.1:0-281 GCF_000327345.1 Myotis davidii
AACTTTTTAGTTTGATGTAGTGCCATTTGCTTAAATTTTCTTTTCTTTCCTTTGTTCGAGGAGACATATCCAAAAAATATTGCTAAGGGTGATGACAAATAGTTTATTGCTTATGTTTTCCTCTAAGAGTTTTGTGGCTTTAGGTCTTACATCTAAGTTTTTCATACATTTTAAGTTTATTTTTGTATGTGTTATAAGAAAGTGATCCAGCTTTATTCTTGTGTCTCCAAGTTTCCCTGCATCATGTGTTGAAGAGACTGTCTTTACCCCATTATATATTC
>NW_006323270.1:0-281 GCF_000327345.1 Myotis davidii
CTGAAATCAATAAAAACACATTTAAAAAACAAACAAATGTTTTTTATTCTCACTATGTGCAAGGCTCTGAACTAGTTTCCAGAGCAATAGCTGTGAACAAGGCACACTCAGTCCCTGCTTTCTAGTAACTGTATCCTGGCAAGAAGGACAAGTGTGAAGCAAATAATTACAACATGATTTACTGTGATATTGATATATATATTATGCAAAGTGTCCCCTCAGAAGTTTGACCAGATCGGGAGTTTGATAGCTTGCTATGACATGCACTGACCACCAGGGGG
>NW_006323271.1:0-281 GCF_000327345.1 Myotis davidii
CTCTCCCTTCCTCTCTCAAAATCAATTTTAAAAAACCTTTTAAAAAATGAGGAGCATCCCCGGCTTATAACCTTTTCCCTTCCATCTGGCTGAAATACAGATATGACGAGAACTATCTCGAGCCATTCAGATGAAGGCAACATCTTAGGAAAGGGGAGCAACAAGATAGAGGGAGCCTGGGTCATTGACTGAGGAGCTGCCATAACTTCATGGACTACTTAGGCCTGCAAGGTTATATGAGAAGGAAATAAACTTCTATATTGATTAAGCCATTAATATTT
>NW_006323272.1:0-281 GCF_000327345.1 Myotis davidii
CTCATTTGGGAACCATTTAAGAAAAAAAAAATACCAAAAAAAACCCTTGTTTGCCCTGCAATCCCAGGCCCAAATGCATATTCATTCAAACCTCTGTCTTGATTCATATTTCAGATTTTGGGCAGGGTCGCCCAGGCAAAAGGCCCACATGAACTCCATGCAAATGAAAGCAGGATGATGAATAGCTCATCTCCCCTCCTCCCAGGCCCCCCTGCACCCCCGGATCCATTCACGGCTTCGTTTTCCAATCTCCCGGCCCCAGATGCAAACATTTCCCCCCC
>NW_006323273.1:0-281 GCF_000327345.1 Myotis davidii
AGTTACCAAAGGTATTGTCAAAACAGTCCTAGAAAATGATAGTATTAACTGCACTTTTAAATTTAAATATTAGTTCTCTTTTTCCACCACTCAAAAAAGAACTAAGAATATATATATTTTTAAGAATATATGTTTTTATTGTCCTAGCAGATCTGGGTCAGTGGATAGAGCATCGACCCCCGTACTGAATGGTCCCGGGTTGACTCTGGTCAAGGGCACTTACCTCAGCTGCAGGTTCAATTCCCTGTCCTGGTCGGGGTGCATGCGGGAGGCAACCAATC
>NW_006323274.1:0-281 GCF_000327345.1 Myotis davidii
TTTTTTTTTTTAAATAACATGGCTCTTTTAGATATATAAAACCTTTCAGAAAATAGTCTTTATTACACTCAATTAAGCTAAAATCAGGACAAAGTATAAAAATTAAAACATTTTCTAAGGTTCTTTAGTATAGTGTGTAGGCTTCATCCTGACGCTAATTCAGTGTCTCTAAAACACACGAGCTTTATACCTGGCATCTATGCACTGAAGTTATGAATGACATCAACATAGAGTGATATGGACAAATGTCCTCATGTTATAGAGCCTGTCAGAGATGAGAT
>NW_006323275.1:0-281 GCF_000327345.1 Myotis davidii
GCAGGCGAGGGCGTTGTACAAAGTGATGAGAGAGTCACTCAAGAAAAAGCAGCCACAAGGAAATAACACACAAAAATCGTTTCGCAGACTCCCGAAACTCCAACGAAACCTTCCTTTTTTGGAATACCTGATGTACTATTGTTCGAATACAGTCCCACAGCACGCGTTTTCTTCCATTCAAACGTTTCTGAGTTTTGATGTTTTCCTCTGGCACTGACTTGTCTTCAAAAGCACAACGAGGTGGTCGCGGAAGAAGGTAATTTGGAAAAATATTTTCTTTC
>NW_006323276.1:0-281 GCF_000327345.1 Myotis davidii
TCTCAGCTTTTGTGTGACATGTATCTTTGCCAGGTTTAATCATTTCTAGCCTTTGATTTAAATTGAGAGATGTGTGACTCTTCCTTTCACTTGAACACTGAGAGGCCACCATAGGGATATTAATTGGGCTAATTTCAATATTATTGTGTGTTGGGGAATATGGAGGCCCTGGGGGAAGGGAGAGAAATGACAGAATAGCTCGTTGGCAAGCAGTCAGAGCACATATAGCCTAGCCTGCTCGGTGTGACTCAGTTGGTTGATCATCATCCCATGCACCAAGA
>NW_006323277.1:0-281 GCF_000327345.1 Myotis davidii
GGGCTTCCCAGACTCACCTGGGGAGACCAGACAGGAATTGCTTGGTCTGCTCTTCCCATAACCCCTTCTCCTGGCCTAGCCCCCAGGTCTCACTGTCTCTCTCTGTCTCTGGCCCAGGGGCTCCTGTGCTCCAGTCTCCCCACCCCTTCACATGGGGCTCCCCTCCCAGAGAAGATGCCAATGTGTCTGGTGCCTCAATCCATGGATGGGAGCAGGATGGGACTTACCTGGGATCAGGAGCTCTAGGACATCACTGGGGTATGACCACACCTGGGGGCTGT
>NW_006323278.1:0-281 GCF_000327345.1 Myotis davidii
GTGGTTCAATATGCAAAAATCAACCAATGTACTTATTCAACAGTAACAGAATGAAGGAAAAAATATGATCATTTTAATTGACATAGAAGAAGCATTTAACAAAATCCAACACCCTTTCATAACCAAAGCACTTAAAAAAGTAGGAGTGTGAGGAACCTTCCTCAAAGTGATAAAGGACATTTGTGAAACCCCATAGGGAGCATCAGATTCAATTGTAAAAGACGAAACCTTTTCAGGATTCTAAGATCAGGAACAAGATAAAGATGCCCACTTTGACCACA
>NW_006323279.1:0-281 GCF_000327345.1 Myotis davidii
CGGTATGAAATCCATTCTTGTATACTTTTCTTCTTCCTATTCTGTATTAGCTTCTGTGTGGTGTGTATTCCCGCTTGTTTTTGATACCAGCAGTCACCGCAAGCAACTGCAGGAGTACAAAAACCAGGCTCAAATGCATGTAGTGGAAATGAAAAGAACACTGGAGGAGGCTAGGGAATTTTTGAGCACAATCGAAAGATTTTGTTGCTTATTTCTGCACATCAATATGTAGCGAAAACCTCATGTATTTCGAGGAAGATATGAAAAGGTAAGGAAAGGTA
>NW_006323280.1:0-281 GCF_000327345.1 Myotis davidii
AAAAAAAAAAAACTTGACCAAAAATTTCTGAGTTTTTGCATGAGGTGAAGCAGTGCCCTCTCTTGCTTTTTTAACTTAAATTGTTCTTATCGTTGACATGACTGAGCTGTGTCCCCTGCGCCTCCCCAACCTTCGCCCCTTTTTTCACGGTTGACCGTATGACAAAAGCCCCGTTTAATCCCTTTCTGCCCCCCGTCTTCCAGCCCCTGCCCCGCCCCTGGCCTCGCCTATACTATCATCTACATCCATGGGTGATGCCTTCAATGTCAGATGGTCGGACG
>NW_006323281.1:0-281 GCF_000327345.1 Myotis davidii
TTTTTTACTCACTCATCTACTAATGGGCACTTGAGCTGTGTTTTCTAAAATACCATCCCAGTGTCACCTGTGTGAAGGTTTTTCTGAGGCCCTTAGGAAGAATTAACTAGCCCTGCCTCTGTATTCTCTTCCCAACACTTAAAACCCTATGACAGACCTGCCTTAGTCATCAGTGTCTATATCTCCTTAGAGTCACGTTTATAATAGCAGTAATCACATTCTACATTGCTTCCCTATGAATTGGCACAGTGCTTAACAAATATTTAAGTTTAGCAACTATT
>NW_006323282.1:0-281 GCF_000327345.1 Myotis davidii
GCTGTTCTAAGGGTAGTTGGTAAAGATGAGAATGTCACAGGGGACCTTGGAAGGAAACATTTATTTTTATTTTTAAAGTAGAGGGAGAAGTTTGTGTGGGAAAAAGATGATGAAAACAACCAAGGGATGGTTCTATCTCAATATTGTCATGGAAATGTTGGAATGTTATGTTAATAATTCACACTTTTGTAGTCCTTTATAGTTTTTAGGAAGTACTTTCACGTATATTATTTAATTTGTCACTCAAGTTAGCCCCATTGGGTCGCTGCTATTATGTCTCT
>NW_006323283.1:0-281 GCF_000327345.1 Myotis davidii
AACCCTCTTGTCCACCATATCTAGGACTGCCAAAGAAAACCTCACCTCTGGCAAGACTGTTACTGAAACCAGACTTGATCTCAGCTTGACCCAGGAGTCTATATCCCTAGTTGAACAGGCAGATGGAGAGTTTGGCTCTACCCTTGTACAGGTTCCCTTTTCAGGACAGGATTTAAGACATCAAGAATTCAGCCTCTGGTATGCACATGGAGCTACTAGTACATGTTTGTTCACAACCAGAGGATGCAGAAAGACAGTTCCCATCATGAATTCATCTCCCC
>NW_006323284.1:0-281 GCF_000327345.1 Myotis davidii
CAGCGGAACCCAGCCAAGTGCTGGAATCAAAGCAGGATTCCCGTGAGACCGTGGAAAGGACTGGGCTTTGGCGTTGAAGAAGCACATCTTCCTCCTGCTTATGTGATCTACAGCAAGTTCTTAACCTCTCTGAGCCTTATTTTTTCTATTTATAAAATAAGGACTAAAATATGTGGTGCACTAAGTGGGCCATAGTAGTTGTTAATAATGGTAACATTATTATGTTTTTCCTTTCTTCCTGTGGACTTGTTACCATCTGGTAGAATTTTGCTTCAGTTTGA
>NW_006323285.1:0-281 GCF_000327345.1 Myotis davidii
CGACAGTCTTATTAACTATAGCCATCATGCTATACATTAAATTCCCCAGAAGTTATTCATCATATTCAACGTTTGTACCTTTTGACCAATATTTCACTTACCATTCCTCTCAGCCCAACTCCTGGTAACAATCAATCTATAATTGTCCCCCCTTATCGGCAGTTTTACCTTCCACTATTTCAATTATCCCTGGTAAACCATTATCCAAAAAATACTAAATGGAAAATTCCAGAAATAAAGAATTAATATTTTAATTTGCATGTCATTCTGAATAACATGTT
>NW_006323286.1:0-281 GCF_000327345.1 Myotis davidii
CCATCTTGGTTTGTTTGTGGGATTTTAATGCAGCCCTTTAGGAACCGATGAGGTTCCGCTTGAATATACATTAAAGTCACAATGACCTGACTGTGCAAGAATTTTTGTAATGAAGAGGAATCACAACTTTCAAGCATCTTGAGATTTCTTTAGTGAATAAGACACATTCTTTGCTGAAGAGGAGGCTGCCTGAATTGTTTCAGCTTTTTTTTTGAAAAGCCTGATATCTTCATGGTCTGCAGCGGTTTTCAACCTTTGGGGGTCGAAGGACCCTTTCACAG
>NW_006323287.1:0-281 GCF_000327345.1 Myotis davidii
CCTCATCTCATTTGATCCTCACAGAAGTCCTCATGTCTATTTAATGGAAAGCTATTCAAAATATAAGTATCAAAAGAGGGGGCATAGTGAATGACTGCTTTTGAAGGTCAGAAAAAGTGCTGTCACCTTAGAAGTACAGTGACATTGGAAGGCAATTTTATGGGCTTAGCAGTTGTAACTGGTCCATGAAGCAACTTTGAATTAAACAAAGGAGCAGGAAAAAATGGGGATAGTAGACATAAATATATGCTTGGATTTGGAAATCAATTGGACTTTTTTTT
>NW_006323288.1:0-281 GCF_000327345.1 Myotis davidii
GCCGAGCTCAAAAGTTTCACCATCACTGCTCTATACTATAGCAGAAGTACTTTCTCAGTATCACCCAGATTCTATAACTATGAATACATTCATATTTATAGTGAACTACAAGGATACACTGAACCTATAGTGTCTGCTTTAATAGGACACACTTCAAAGAAATGATTGACATTCATTGGCCCTGTTGCCTTAAGTTGTATAGGACAGTTGGGTAGATCTTAAGGTTAGATTCTTCCTAGGAAAGCATGATAAAGCCAATTTAGTATAGTCAACCTCTCTCT
>NW_006323289.1:0-281 GCF_000327345.1 Myotis davidii
TGTTTTTTATTATTACTGTAGGTGACAGACAACGCCTCCATAGGCACTTCATCAAGCCTCCAGTTCTACCTGCCATTTCTCAAGCGCACAGTCCATATTCTGGTCTCCATCATTTGAGTTTGCCACGGACATATCATTTCCCCATACATTTCTTTCGATTCTAAAAGGAGCTGCATCAGTGCTTCTCAAGCTTGAATGCCCATAGGTGTCACCGAGGGTCTTGTTAGAGTACAGATTCTGACTCTATAGATCTGGGGTGGCATCCAAATGACTATACCATT
>NW_006323290.1:0-281 GCF_000327345.1 Myotis davidii
TGGGAACCCCTGGACCGCTGGGGCTGGACCCTGACAGTAAATGTTGGTGAAATTGAAACACTTGAGTGTAGCTCTATGAATTCAGTGGATGTACATATATATGGTTACCGATGATCTAAACAGCTGCAGGCAATCTAGGTCTGTGGCGCTCTTTCATGCTGGTGTTACAAAATTTACCAGGCAACCGAAAAATACACAGGAATACTTGGAGATACAGGAAAAACCCACTTATTTTCAGACGTTTTGCATGTACTAGGACAGTGACTCAGGGGAGCCTGTTT
>NW_006323291.1:0-281 GCF_000327345.1 Myotis davidii
CTGATCACATTAAAGATGATGTAGATGCTTTTGAGTTTTTTATGTAATGGTAAGGTTTTTTTAAAAATAATTTTTATTATTAAAAGTATTACATATGTCCCACTTTTCTCCCATTGTCCTCCCCATCCAACTCTTTGTGTCAACTAATGGGTAGAAACACGCAGCCCAGCTCTGGGTTCTGTCTAGATCCCAACCTCACTTTGCATCCTATTCAATTGTCCATCTTTATCAGCACCAGTTAGCTTGTCTTTATTTTCTTAAAGTCTTTTTATTTTATTTTT
>NW_006323292.1:0-281 GCF_000327345.1 Myotis davidii
TAATAATAATAATAATAATATTCTGATTAGGAAACCAAGGCAAGGGGTATTTGTGAAAGGGGGAAAGTATATCAATAGAAGGATAAGCTAATATAGTACTGCTAATTCTAAACAATGTTGTTGATTTTCAGTCTATAGTCAACAGTCCATAGTCAACAGTCCACTTTCTTGTTATCTTTGCAAAAAGTTCTTTAGTACTACAATGTTGCTTTAGGTCCAGCCCAAAGGTTAATTTGCCCTGTTTAACATTCCAAAGGTTCTGAGGCATAAGATGTGTCTCT
>NW_006323293.1:0-281 GCF_000327345.1 Myotis davidii
AATCTGGTTCTATATCCAATCAGTTCTTTAAAGAAACTGACTTATATACAGATAAAATTATGTAGTTCTTTGATTTATCCACTTAGATTTGGGAGGAAATTCCATATTTGGAATTGTTTATTTTGGACCAAACATACAAGGTAGAATAAAATGACACTATGTCAGTTTGTTGGAAGATGATTACATGAACTTGTGAGAGCAGTCATGGCAAATGAAGACATTTAATGCATTTAATGCATTCATTAGAACATTAATATAATCTTATTGCCTAAAATAATCAA
>NW_006323294.1:0-281 GCF_000327345.1 Myotis davidii
ATTTTTCTCTTCTGATGAGTCTTATGACTAATGGAACACTTATTTAGCAGGACTGAAATATCAAAAATGTACAATATACCCAAGAAATTTAAAAACATGAAGTGTACTTTCATTTTAGCATGTGACCAAAGTTTCTGAATATGATTGCTGTCATAACATAATCAAAACATTCTAAAATTTACTCCTTGACTCCTTTGTTGAGTCTAGTGCCTCTGTCTTTCACACTCTCCGCAGCTGAAATTTTATAACATTTCCATTAAGAATATGACACACAGTCATTA
>NW_006323295.1:0-281 GCF_000327345.1 Myotis davidii
AGGAAGTACACAATAAATGTTAGCTTAAAAAATGATAATGTAGAAAGGATAGAACTAATGTCTACTTTATAGAAGAGGGGTGCAATGATTAAATTTGGGTATATCTAGCACATACAGAGAAATGCCTATAAATACTTATGGCGGGGGAGAAGTCATCAGGAAAGTGCATTACAGTTAGCTGAGATCTTAATCCATGAGTGTTCATCCTGCATTTTCCTCACTCTCCTGTTCCAGCAAATGGGCAAACTTTAATATCTCCTTTTCCTCAGAATTTTTTTTTT
>NW_006323296.1:0-281 GCF_000327345.1 Myotis davidii
AAATAGGAAACTAGACATTTCACTAAAAACAAATCAGATCTCACCAAAATCACAAATAATTTCTTGTTGCCAAATCCAATGAAAACTTTTTGTCTCAACCCACTCATTCTTTCAATAAATATTTATTGATCCCTTATTACATCAAGACCATGAACTAAGTGCTGAAGATAGAGTTGTAAGAAATAAACACAGGTGCTTCCCTTTTGAATATGAATTCTAATTGCTTACTCTGATAATATGCTAACTACATACTGAGAACTACACTTCCTGGAAGAATTTCT
>NW_006323297.1:0-281 GCF_000327345.1 Myotis davidii
AAGTATTATAGCCAGAAAGCTAATGAAGCATGGCTTGGTGCCCTCTCCACAGTAGACGTGGAGAGTTGCTGAGAGCACGGTGTGCTTCCCAGCTTGGATAACACCCTCTATCCCATGATGGCGGCCCTGAGGCTGAGGGCAGGCAATAGGTTACCATATTTGCTTCCAACAGTTAGATCTGTGCTAGGTAGACCTCATTAGGCATCGGACCCCATCTATGACTTAAGAGACAGGAATAGATCCAGAGTTTGCTCCATTGCTCCCTGCTCGAGATCACCATG
>NW_006323298.1:0-281 GCF_000327345.1 Myotis davidii
AGCCATTGCTCAGTGGGTGGTTTATTATACAGCACTAGATAAACAGCATGGTCAACAAGATTTTTTGTTTTGTTTTGTTTTGTTTTCTTATTTTTACTAAAAATAGGCCAATTAAGCATATTCCTGAATTTGATTTTTTTAATGTGCTTATGAAGCTGAAACATTGTCTCTTTCTTCTAAATAAACATCTTATGCAGACACAGAGAGTCACAATTATATTTAATGAAAGTTTTCATTTTTCTGCTGCCCAGAAAGAAAAGGATGAAGCAGCACTAGTCTGA
>NW_006323299.1:0-281 GCF_000327345.1 Myotis davidii
TTAATGATAGAAACAGTACAAATTTCAAACCAAACTGCCATTACTCTTTAGAAACACCCAAAAAAAGAAAAAAAGGTTCTCATTTTTTAGATGGTTACACTGTTAATCCCATAATGATATTTACAACAAACATTATTACTGTTGTTCTTCAGGGTACAGACTGCCTCTGCTCTCAACACATTTGCCTGTGACATGACCAGTTCTACGCCTTTAACTTCCACACCTGTTTCATCAGCCTCTTCCTCTTTACTCTCCTCTTGTACAGTTGGAGTCTGTGTGTT
>NW_006323300.1:0-281 GCF_000327345.1 Myotis davidii
TAATTGCTGTTCTCTCACTTCTTTATGGAATAATTTAAAGTCATTTTTATGCTATGCCTGGGAGAATCTTGAGATTATGATTATATCATATCTAATGACCATAAACTAAATGCAATAAAAAACTGCTAATAAATAAGGGTTAAAATAGTGTCTGAATATTGATGACTAAAAATATTACAGAAAAATGGCAGTATTTTATCAACCTTCTTGATTATAGTAGGAAGAGACTTATATTAGCTTCCCATAGCATTTTCCAAATTTGTGAAATATGTAGTACAGTG
>NW_006323301.1:0-281 GCF_000327345.1 Myotis davidii
TATGGTTCTTAGAATGTGGCATGAATTTGCCCATGTGACACATTAGCCTGGAGGCCCTGCCCCCACTTGTCAGGATCAATCTTCAGGACACCTGTCAACCTCCCGACTGTGTCTCCTCCCTCAGAACGATGTTCTTTTCCCATTTAACCCATTGCAGCACCTTCATTCTGTTCTGTTCTGGGTGTCTGCTTATCTGCCTTCTCCAACAGAGCAGCAAGGAGGGAGCCGTGTTTCTCGTTTGCCATCTCCTGGCATCCTGCTTTGCCCTGAGGAGGTGCTCA
>NW_006323302.1:0-281 GCF_000327345.1 Myotis davidii
CCTTTCTAGCTGTCTCCACCTCCCTTTGTTTGGGGCCTCTGCCTGGGAAACGTACTATGGCCTTGTGCACCCCTCTCACCCCCCACATCCTGTTTGCTCGGGGGAAATTCAGTACCGCCTGGCCGCATGCTGTTTCTTTTCTATGAGATGAATCAGAGGCCTGTTTCTCACAGGGCCAGCCCTTCACCTACCCCATCCGGGTACCTAGCACATCCCAGCAGTGAGGCAGCCATTGCTTAAGGTACACCTGTGGGAAGGGGAAATTGACTTCCCTGCCCCCA
>NW_006323303.1:0-281 GCF_000327345.1 Myotis davidii
ACATTACAAGACCATAATAATTATCCCTGTTTCATAAGATTGTTGAGAGGATAAAATTAGTAAAACTCTTTGAGCAGTGCCTGCCACATAATAAATACCCACTAACTGGCAGCGATTACTGTCCTGTTTTTCATATCATCTGCTTTTCTTTTTATCTTTTCAAACTGTTAGAGAAAGTTTGAGTGTCATGTTGTTGGGAGATTTTACTATCTACACAGACTAGGTATCCAAGACTTAGCCTCATTCTTTAAGACCTGGCTTGATTCTAAATTGGATCTGAG
>NW_006323304.1:0-281 GCF_000327345.1 Myotis davidii
GTACCTTCATGTATGTATATGTGGGGAATTGTGTTTATTAATAGTGTGGGCTCAAATCTGTCAGTCAGTCATACTGTATTCTCTTCATGTCAATTACATTAGCCTCACCTATGTAATTATTGCCAATTTTGTTGACATACAATATTATATTCATTTTATGTGTATAATATAGTGATTCAATATTTATATACCTTAAAAAGGATCACTACAATAAGTCTAGTAACCATCTGTCACGTGCATAATTATTACAGTATTATTGGCTCTATTCCCTATGCTGTACA
>NW_006323305.1:0-281 GCF_000327345.1 Myotis davidii
AATTACTTTTATTTGTTGTCATTACTTAAACTTTGCTATATTAATAGGTATAAATGTTACTATGTTCTTGTTTTCCTTTTCTGACAGAGTTTTAAGAATTGCCTGTGTATCTTTGGATTTGAAAAAGAATTGCCACTTTCTCTTAACTTGGAGGAAAAATCTGATTTAGAGGTTCTAAATTGTGCGAGTAACAGGGTGTTTCACACAATATAGATATACAGATATTATGTGCATATACAGAGATGCAATATAAATTAATATTCACTATTTTGAACCCTCCT
>NW_006323306.1:0-281 GCF_000327345.1 Myotis davidii
CAGAAGTTTAATCAACTTGCTCCACTAGCATCCTTACTAAGTGGGATCACTCATTCAACTAGTTTTCTTCCAATCTACGTCTGCCAGATTCCTCAGTCCTCCGGGCTTTTCTGGGTAGGTTGGGAAGGCCGTTTGGGGGAAGTTAGCACTGGAGCCTCAGGACCAGGCAGATGTGTTAAAAGCCGTGTACTGCTTCTCTCGAATTTGATTTGGGTTCATCGCGCTGTAGGAAATGGTCGGTCCTTGGACTCTCAGTCAGCACTTAGCCTGGGCTAGCACAG
>NW_006323307.1:0-281 GCF_000327345.1 Myotis davidii
GTAAAACAAAGACTTATATTTTTGATATTATTTGATATCACTGGGGACAGCCACTCCTAGTGGAAGCATCTTAAACCCCGGGACCCCAGGAAGGAGAAGGAAAGCTGGCCCAGGGCATACTGAATGACCCCACTCTTTGTCATCCAGAGATGGAGCGTCAGGACTCCCAAAACGCCCTCCACTCAGGTTCAAGTCCTCTGTCCAGCACAGAAAGCTGGTCTGTGAAACATTTCCACTCTTTCTGACCTCTTGGCTTCTCTCTCTGACCTCCTAGCTTCTCC
>NW_006323308.1:0-281 GCF_000327345.1 Myotis davidii
TCCCCGGGGTAATCCTGTCCTATTGCCAGGAAAGCTGTATTCCAATTGTGCATCTCTCAGTTCTCCTGTCTACATAAGAAGCTCAAGACTCTCCTCTTCTGGGTATAGAATGCAAATGTGGAGGACTGACAGTTTCCTCAAATTCAGTGGATTCCAACACAAGGGGTCTTTAGGTAAAGCTTTCCAACTGGATGTCTAGTATCACTGAAGTTGTGGGCTAAAGCTAGAGTTAGTGTTTGCACAATACCGACAGCAACAGGAAGGAACAATTCTATTCCTCA
>NW_006323309.1:0-281 GCF_000327345.1 Myotis davidii
AATTTATTCCTAGATACATCATAGTGAAACAAAGACAATATGATGTCAAAAGCAGCCGAAGACAAATGATACATACTTTAAAAAGTAGGGATTCATAATTAACGAGGCTTTCAACAGTAAAGGTCAGAATATTTTTGAAATGTTGGTAAAAAATAGCTGTTAACCTAGATTTTATAACCAAAATAAACCATTATGGAACTGTTAGGGTAAAGACATTTCAGAAACCCAAACACAGAGGCAGTTATTTAAACAAGAAATTCTCAGGAAAGGTGCTTTCAAAA
>NW_006323310.1:0-281 GCF_000327345.1 Myotis davidii
CCGCTCTTAATTCTGCTGTTGAGCCATCTGTCCAGTTTTCTGTTTCGGTTATTATATAATTTAGTTATAAAATTTCCATTTGGTTCTTTATACCTTCTTTTTCTTTGCTGAAGTGTTCTATTGTTTATTAGACTTTTTATGTTCTTGGTATGATGAGTGATTTTTTGTTGAAATCAGGGCATTTTGGATATCATGATATAATACTGCATCTTATTTAAGTCCTTCTCTGATGCTACTCCGGTGAGGGAGTGACACTTCATTTCTGCCCGATGGATGGGCTT
>NW_006323311.1:0-281 GCF_000327345.1 Myotis davidii
GGTGAAATAAAGAGCTTTGCAGACAAAAAAAAAGCTAAAGGTGTTTATTATCAAACCAGTACTGTAAGAAATGATAAAGGGACTGTTGTAAGAAGAAATATAGAGAAAGAAAAGGACACGGGCATAAAGAATAAGAAAGGCAATAAATAAATGCCTATCAATCATAATCTTAAATGTAAATAGCTTAAATGCTTCAAGCAAAAGACATAGGATAGTTGGATGGATAAGAAAACATGACCCACATACAAGCTGTCTACAAGAAACCCACCTCAGAACAAAGG
>NW_006323312.1:0-281 GCF_000327345.1 Myotis davidii
TGTACACCCCCAAATACATAAGTATATACACACATAAATATACACATATATTCTTGGGTATAGCCCTAGATCCAGAAAACTGTATACACACTGGTAGATTGAGAGATCCGTAGATATGTACGAACATGTTCACGTGTAAGGATATTGTTGGCACTTGAATTTTGGAAACTCACACCCCAGCAGATATCTGTTTTCCTTGCTCTGGTGTTCTCCAAGTCCTTTAAAAATTTTTCCAAGGGCAGCGTGGCCTGTTCTGGCTTCTTTCTGCTCAGTTTCACTTG
>NW_006323313.1:0-281 GCF_000327345.1 Myotis davidii
GAGGAAACTAAGGCTCAGAGAAATTAAGCAACTGGCTTATGGTCACAAAGTAGTTAGAGGGCAGAGCTGGGGTTTAAATCCACGCAGCCTGGTTTCAGAGAGCTATGTCCAAGCGTCGGGTGATGGGTCTCAAAGCAACAGGTAGAATTCTTTTCCTGAGCCTTCCGGGACCTTTCCTAATATCCCTCTCCTCTTTCACCCTCATGCCGTCTTCCTCCCTCATGCCCACTTGGTCCCTGGGGTTAGTCACTTTAACAGCCATCTTTATGGCTCTCAGGCTG
>NW_006323314.1:0-281 GCF_000327345.1 Myotis davidii
GCCTTTTGAATATTCAGAAGCAGCTGAAGACATTGTTTAACTTTTCTAGAATATTTCATCTCCAGATAGCACAGGTGGCTAAACCACTATCATTATTGACACAGCTTGTAAGGTGCAGACCTATTTCCAGGTGACCTGGAAAATAAACCTGTGACAGTAAGAGGAGAAGCTCTATTATTCTATGCATGAAATAATAATCACTATTTAGATGAGAAAAGTCACAAGATAGTAATGGTAATGAACAGTATAAAAGTTAAATTTGTTTTCTCTTAGTGGGACAA
>NW_006323315.1:0-281 GCF_000327345.1 Myotis davidii
CAGCAGGGGCTCCTCGGGGGGCTGTGGGGCCTCGGTGCTAGGCTCTGTGGAGCTCGGGGTCTCCTCCACTACCTCCTGGGCGGCTGAGAAAACAGATGGGGGACAGGCTTTAAGGGCGACGTGCTTTGCTGGTGACGTGAAACATGGTGATCAGGCCCATCCGGCAAACACTCCCTCGAACTGTAGGCCAGTGGTTTGTGTGGCCTTTGTGAGCCACCCAGTGGCTGGGCCCTGAGCCAGGCTAAGGCCCCCCGGCTCCCACCCCGCAGTGTGGACAACTC
>NW_006323316.1:0-281 GCF_000327345.1 Myotis davidii
CCATAGATTTCTGGACGGAAATCACACGGTATGATCTTTGTGATTGGCTGTTCACTTAGCAGGGTGACCCAGGCTCCTGTCGTGCCCTTAGAATTCCCCCAGCCCAGCACCTGTTCACTCAGCCCAGACATTGCAGTTCTGAAGACCCCATACCTGCTTCCCTTTAAATTTTGTGAAAACCAAGAGAAACAGTAAAGCTTAGAAGGAAGACAGGCCTGGACTTGCATTTTGAGCTTTCTGCTCTGTCTGCAGGACACCCACCTCTGTCTCCGGGTCCTCAC
>NW_006323317.1:0-281 GCF_000327345.1 Myotis davidii
CAGTGAAAGAGCCAAAAAGCCTACAGGAATAGTAAATTAAGTGGATCTAGTGGAGAAAAGCAGATAAGACAATAACTGACAAGTAAAGACTGTGAATGCAGGTGTGCTGCTTTCTAGGAGCATCTCACGACTTTTGGGAAGGTTGTGTGATCTTTAATGGCCAGATTTAATCTGACAGGAAGGAAGCGAACAGATGACTACTACACATTCAGGGTGTCTGCTTTCTGTACCTATTAAATTTTTTTTCATTATTGATTTGAGAGAGAGAAACATTGATTTGT
>NW_006323318.1:0-281 GCF_000327345.1 Myotis davidii
AGGTTCTGTCTAGGATCTCCAGCCAAGTTCTGTCCAAGCTGCCCAAATTTAAATGTGCTGTGCTATCGCTAGCTGAGTGACCTTGGGCAAATGACTCCATAGGAAAACAGAGATCGTGAGAGTGCCTATCTCCTGGGGTTATTGTGAGGCGTCAGTGAAAGCATTTAGAATAGTGCCTGGTATATAGTAAGAGCTCAATAAATATCAACTCTCATCAGCATGTGCCTGGATCCCACACTGGTTGTAATAGAGGGATGAATGAATGAATGAATGAATGAATG
>NW_006323319.1:0-281 GCF_000327345.1 Myotis davidii
ACCAGCACATTCGACTTGGGGAAACATACTTGAAATGTTCAGTGAGTAGCGAGGAAGCCAGTGTGTCTGCAGCAGAATGAAAAAAATAAAAATTATGGGAGATGAGACTAGAGAATGACCTGGAAACAAATCATGTGAAATATTGCAAATCATTAAAAGGGCCAGCTTTTTGCCCAGAGGCAAGGTATGATGTGATTTCCATATTAAAGTAACTGTTGTGATGAGAAAGTCTATAGTGGGCAAGGATGGAGGTAAGAAAACTAATTAGGAAGGGGTTTTGG
>NW_006323320.1:0-281 GCF_000327345.1 Myotis davidii
TTGCCTATGAAAATATACGGATGTGAAGAGATCTTCAACTGGGTGTCTCTGTGCTCTACGTCAAGTTCAGTCTTGAGGATCTACCACTTGTGTCTGTTTTAAGTTATTAGAGCTTCACACGTTCACTGTAATATAGCATGTCCTTGTCTGACTCATAGGAACATACTCGTCCATTTTTCTCTGATAAAACTCTCATCCCTTTAGGTCCTCTCCTATTATTTCCTCAAACGCTGTTCTGCACTATCTCCTTGCACTCACTCTAGTCCTTTTCAGTGTTTTCC
>NW_006323321.1:0-281 GCF_000327345.1 Myotis davidii
TTCAGGCAGCTGCTGACACCGACGATGACACCCCCACCGACGCCTGTACCAACACCCGCACCGAGGCTGCCGCCACCGAGTGCTGCATTTATATCACCTTCGATTAGGTGGCCGCCAGCCCCAACCTGCAGGCCCCGGGGTGAGGTTCGTGATGGCTGACATGACCCTATTGAATCTTCGCAGCTTGCAAGGACTGGACTATTCTTCCTAAAGATGAAGGAAAAGTTCGGTTTTGATTGTAAAACAGACCTGCAGCCAAAACCGGTTTGGCTCAGTGGATA
>NW_006323322.1:0-281 GCF_000327345.1 Myotis davidii
TCTCTGTGGTTCTAGAAGTGTTCCTGGAAACCCAAGCCATGAAGTCAGACCATGCTGGATGTGATTCCTGACGCACCACTGACTGGCTGGGTGAGCTGGGGCCAGTCACTTGACCTCTCTGGGTTTCAGTTTCCCCATCCTCACAAGGGGCTGCTGGAAGGACTGAAAGATTGAAAGCATGGAAAGCACTTTGGACAGTCTTTGGTAGATAGTAAGTGCTCAATAAACAGTAGCTGTAATTATTATCGAGACTAATTCCTGCCCTTGCTGCCTTTACACAG
>NW_006323323.1:0-281 GCF_000327345.1 Myotis davidii
ATCGATGCTCAACCACTGAGCCACCCCGGCGGGCACAGCTGAGGTTTTTTGAAATCAGATTGGGTTTGGATGCCTGGCCTGTAGTACAGGCAGCTGCATAAGTTTGCTGGAGAGCACTAGGTATGGGATAGGCTCTTTTTCTTCTCAATGCTTTCCTGAGATTGTAGGCACAGAGACGCCCCTCTGTCTCCTGAAGTTTGCACTGATTGGTCATTGGTCTCCTTCCTTGACCTCAGGCAGAGCCCTGGGAGCCCATCTGCATTTGGCCTCTGTGAACGTGA
>NW_006323324.1:0-281 GCF_000327345.1 Myotis davidii
GCATTTTTCTGCCTGTGGGGCACCACCTATACACTCTTCCTAAATAAAATACATGGAGTCACAATCGTATTAAATAGAGCAATCATATTATCAAACCAACTTTTAAAAAATGTGACAATAGCATAGTAACTATATACTATGGAAATAAGGATAAATAGCATTTCAATACTCTTGTGACAACTGTAAATATTTGTGACTTTTACTGGCTAATCACTCATAATGTAAACAAAACCAGTTTAACATTAAAGATGTAAAAAAAATTCTTTATAATCCAAATTCTG
>NW_006323325.1:0-281 GCF_000327345.1 Myotis davidii
TTTGGATAGAGTCCAAACTCTCTTATAAGAGACAAAGGCCCTTCCTAATCCAGCCCCTCCCTACTTTTCCAAATTTATCTCTACTCAGTTCACCCCAGACCTTAAATATCAGCTTAGCTATTTCCATGAAAGTTGCTCATGTTGCACCCTCTTCCCAAAATAACCTTCCCTACTGTGTCCTTACAATAAACACTTTTAAGAGTCAACTCAGCTTGTCTGGCCGGCATGGCTCAGTGGTTAAGCACTGACCAGTCAGGGCACATACCCAGGTTGTGGGCTCA
>NW_006323326.1:0-281 GCF_000327345.1 Myotis davidii
AAAAAAAAAGAACTCACAACCTAGCTTAGCAGAGAGTATATAATGCCCAGAGTGATAACCTGTTATATGCCCTTTTGTACTTAGCTTTGATTTTTGTAGTCATTAAACTTTTGCATCCTTTTCTACCTTACCCAACCTCTATTTAATTATCCTTTTCATTTTTTTCTTTTTTCTCTTAGTGTATTTCCCCTCACAGGCTCTCTCTCCTACTTGCTATTGGTCTTGCTTCATTTTCTCCTTTCTCTTCTTTATCTCTTCTTGTCTCAATTATATATTTTTTT
>NW_006323327.1:0-281 GCF_000327345.1 Myotis davidii
CAACTTATAGAGAGAAGTAAAATTCTATAAAAAGTTTGAACTTCAGTAAATCTGCCTAATATGTTTCAAACTGGTTTGCACAGTCTCTCAGAAAGCAAAAAACATGAGGCAACATCAAGGCCCAAACAATATGGGAGTCTATTTGGAAAACTACCCTGACTAAGCTGGGACCATGAGAAGGCTAAACCTGTAGTGTAGTTGTGAGCTGAAACTAGTTAACCCATTTCTCTAGGTGACGAAAGGTAAAGCTTAATGTGTACACACACACACACACACACACA
>NW_006323328.1:0-281 GCF_000327345.1 Myotis davidii
TTTTTTTCAAGATTGTGCTCCACTACATCTCTTCCTTTTCTCACTATTCTTCAAATCTTTCACTATACCACCTACGTTCGCCATGCTTACAATGGATGGCACTCTTATCAGTTTTCCCCAAAGAAAGTTTAACTAATATTATGATGCTGGGTGGTGTGTTAGAAACTCAGATGGCTAATAAGGTGGTTTAGGAAATTTTGGTTTAAAGGAATTTCAATAGAGATGTTTACTGCAGGGCTCCCCGGAACAACGGCATACTAATATACTCTATGGCTCTTCAA
>NW_006323329.1:0-281 GCF_000327345.1 Myotis davidii
AAAAAAAAAAAATCTGATTTAAAATGGGCAGATAAACTGGATAGTCTTCAAAGAAGACATACAAATGACAACAGGTACATGAAAATCTACTCAATATCACCAATCAGAAAAGTAAAAATCAAAACAATGAGATATCACCGCACACCTGTTAGAATGGGTATCATCGAAAAGAAAAGTGTTGGTGAGGATGTGGAGAAAATGAACTCATACACTATTGGTGAGCATGGAAACTGGTATGGTCACTATGAGAAACAGTATGGAGGCTCCTCAAAAAATTAAAA
>NW_006323330.1:0-281 GCF_000327345.1 Myotis davidii
AAAAATAAAGGAACAGTACACACACCTATTTATACAATCATTACCCAGATCAAAATATGTTTATGAGAGCAATAAGATGTACCTATATAGAACTTTATAGTTTATAAAGCACGATCAGCTTATATTACTTAATTGTGCTGATACATCTCTGAGGTGTCTGTTACTAAAGGGGAAACAAGGATTCAGAGAGGAGAATTAATTTACACAAGATTATACAGAAGAAGTGTAGGATTTAAATACACATCCGTATCTCTGCCTCTTTCTCTTCTCTCTCTCTCTCC
>NW_006323331.1:0-281 GCF_000327345.1 Myotis davidii
ATTAATTTGATGTGAACCCTGAGAGGAAATTTATCTGAGGAAATGGGCTCCTCATAGTCAATTGAGGGCCCAAACTTTATAAATAATAAAGACCCTAATGGCCATTTTCAGACAGGGACTTCTCAGGCACTCTGTGTATGAGGAAGAACCTCAAAATGAACTCTTAGCTTCCCACACTTTGCCCCGTTTGCTTACACCATCTGAGTCAACAACTGCAGGTAAACCCTGGTTTCCTCTTTCTACCAAAAGACTGAGACCTGCCCTGTCCAATCAGAACTGCA
>NW_006323332.1:0-281 GCF_000327345.1 Myotis davidii
TAAGAAAATGTTAGCATTGGGAACACAATATTTATCATCTACAAAGTATGTTTGTTTTTAAAAATAATCTTGGTGATATTATATTTTTCAAAATATTTTTATGGTCTATTTCTCTGACTTTTAAAATTAAGAATCAATTCATATTTTCTAATTTACCTTATACACCAAATACTAAAAATACAAGTTTATTTTATGTCCCATTTAATATTTTAATAAATTGCACTAATAGATTACAGCTATTACTTCTCGGTATTTTGCTTTTAAAGAAAGAATTTTTTTTT
>NW_006323333.1:0-281 GCF_000327345.1 Myotis davidii
GGACTCCCCTTTGCAAACTGGGGCTCTGTTTCCCTTCACAAAGGGGTTGCCAGTCTCCCATCAATGTCTGGAATGAGAAGGTGCCTAAGTACTGAAATCTGAAATTCAATGCAGAATAGGAACCATGATTACTGTGGGTCTCCCAATAAGACAATCTGAAGGAACACTCCACCCACAAATGCTTGAGTTCACACCAACTTTTGTTTCTTAAATCCTTGTCCAACGTTCACTCCATTTGAAAAACTACACCTTTTATTTTTCATGGCGGAAAACTTGGCACA
>NW_006323334.1:0-281 GCF_000327345.1 Myotis davidii
ATATGAGGGGCTGCAGTTCTGGTTTCTCTGAAATTCCCAAAAGAACTTCTGAAATTTGTGTGAGATTTACAGACTCCATGTGGTGGAGGCAACTACAAAAATAGATGAAAGTAACATGACTAATTTTCACCCAAAGTTGCATTACTCAACTATTTGAAATGCTACAATTTATATTTTGTAGACCAGACATTAATTTTAATATTTTGTGTATGGATATAGCCCCTTTTAGGGGATATCCAGTACCAGCTCTGATATGGAATATTTGTCCCAATCACCTATGT
>NW_006323335.1:0-281 GCF_000327345.1 Myotis davidii
GACTAATGAGTTTGCCGACCACTGATCTAGGTTAACACACCTTTGAAATACAACAGTGATCCTCTTTTTCATTCCTTCCAAGGTGTAACCATCCTCAAGGGAGCACACAATCATGTCAATTGTGCATTGGCTCTTGCTTTCTTGCATCTTCATGTCATCTTTCTCAAGTCCAAATGTGTGAGACTACAAACTGTCATTCTTGGGAGTACTTGAGATCCTGTTTCCTGTCACTTGTCATCAGTTTTGGTTCAAATAAACTCTTATGAAAATTATCTATAGGT
>NW_006323336.1:0-281 GCF_000327345.1 Myotis davidii
CCCCCAGGACACTGAGGAATACAGGGGAGAGTGGGAGCAGCACCTCTCAAGAGCCGGGTGAGCTCTCCTCTCTGAAGGCCAGATGCTGGAGGCTGAGCCTCTCCATGGAAAACCTACAGAGAACGGAGTCCGTGGGCGCCCAGGCGGCAGCGGGCCCTGCGTCTTTCACAACTTTCACCCACGGAGACCTGGTCACAGTGAAACACTGCAAGTCACAGCAGCTTCAGGAGGCGGCTGGCGCCCGCCGTGCTGGCCAGCGAGCCGTGTGCCCGGACTGTGGG
>NW_006323337.1:0-281 GCF_000327345.1 Myotis davidii
TGTTTGCAAACACTCTGTCTTCCTCTCCGCGCCCTCCTTGGCCGCCAGCCCAGCGCGAGGCTACAACTAGAGCTGGATCCGGTGTCACTCTCTCCTGGCCCGTCCGCACACCCGGTGCCCCTGCTGTGCCCACGAGGCATCATGGGGGGGGGTGTGACAGCATGGGTGGAGTGAGTGACCCCAAGGGCCCTTTGAATCCAGGTTCAATTCCGAGGACTGGGGATACGAGCCCCTGTCCCGGGCAACCCCGGTGAGCTTCCTGGAGGAGGGGTCGTGGGGGG
>NW_006323338.1:0-281 GCF_000327345.1 Myotis davidii
GACCAGCTCATTCCGAGACTCTGTCCCTCCTACCAATCTCACTGTGTCTTCTTTAATTCCCTAACTCTAGGACTTCCAGTTAGCTCAGTTCCAAGTGGTTCTGAATGATGCTTTAGTTGTGATTTTGATGTCATTGTGGGAGGAGGCGAGTACCATGTCTACCTACGCCACAATCTTGGCCAGAAGTCTCCAACATTCTTGTTAATCTAGCTATTCTCCTTACCCAAACCCCACATTTATAAGCTTCCTACTGTGAGTAGGGGGAAACTTGGTCTTTGGGG
>NW_006323339.1:0-281 GCF_000327345.1 Myotis davidii
TAGATTGCACTTTAAGAGCCTCTTGGGAAACTTGTCTCTTCACTTTTAAAAATTTCTGTCTAAAAGAGGAATCTCACATAGGTTTGGGGTGCATGTAGTTATTGCTAATAATAGATACTAGTTGTTGCATACTTATTGGGTTCCAGGCACTTTGCTAGGTGCCTTACATACTAGTATTTGTCTAATTCCAACAACCCTGTGGGGCAAGTCTAACTGTCATAGTAATAATCACAATAAAATTAACTGAGCACTGCCCTAGCCAGTTTTGCTCAATGGATAGA
>NW_006323340.1:0-281 GCF_000327345.1 Myotis davidii
ATAATTTAGCTTTCTATGGCTTAGAAAGTCTTTTACAGAGCAGTGATTTCACCTTGTGCCGAAAGCCAAAGAAGAATATATACGCATCATCAGTGAAAACTTAAAAATATTGTCCATTATGTTATATATGGTAACCCTTTTAAAGGATCTTACAAAATTTCTGAAAATTTGAAAACGTTTCTCTCTGCTAATAACGAATCATCTTTCACTGTATTAGATAATAACCAGTTTGTAACTTGATATTCCGATCTTCCTTTGGCTGCCAAGGGACTCTGAGCTAA
>NW_006323341.1:0-281 GCF_000327345.1 Myotis davidii
TCTTGTTTACATCAATTAGCCAGTGGTAAAACTGGTTCCCTTAGGCACTCTTTTGCTTAAAATCACAGAACCTATTAACGATATTTAGCAAGGATGTACTGAATTTATCGGTAACCCCATTTTACACATGGGGAAGCTGAGGGTGAAAAAGGTTGAATAACTCACCTCAGTAAAAACAAACTTCAAACCCAGGTCTGTTTGATACACTAGATATGTTCTGTGCATTAAGATTCCTAATTTGAATTCAGGAAAATAGAAAAAAAATACAGCTAACTGCCAAA
>NW_006323342.1:0-281 GCF_000327345.1 Myotis davidii
CAACACTCACCCACTGAGCCACACCAGCTGAGCCCTGCTTTGTCATTTTAACAAGATATACAGGGAAGGTGAAGGGATGAGACAATGTAATTTGAATGCTTTACATTGCACCAGGCACAGGATTATACCCAACAAATAATAATATCTTTCCTCTTTCTCATCCTTTCTGCCTATTTGTAAATCTATAGAAAGGAGAAATTAGCAAAAGGAGAGATCCATATTGACAGTAAAAATATAGTAGATTTCCACCATTGCTGTAACAAATTACCACAAACTTTATA
>NW_006323343.1:0-281 GCF_000327345.1 Myotis davidii
TATCTGACCTTGAGCTAAAGACAGTAGCTCCCCCTTTTTCCATGGAGGCTGTGTTCCAAGACCCCAGGGGATGCCTTACACCATGGATAGTACCTAACCCTATATTTACTTGCTTTTTTCTATATGTACATATCTGTGATAAAGTTTAATTTATAAGTTAGGTACAGTAAGACATTTACAACAATGCCTAATATAATAGAACGATTATAACAGTATACCGTAATAAAAATTATGTGGTCTCTTTCAAAGAATCTTTTGAATTGCTTATTTCTGGAAAATTT
>NW_006323344.1:0-281 GCF_000327345.1 Myotis davidii
TCATCACTATTTCCAGAACTTTTTCATCATCCCCAACAGCAACTCTCCTCACATTAGGAAACAACTCTCCATCCCCTTCCTCCGTCCCCCAGAAACCTCTCCTCTACTTTCTTTCTCTACAGAATTGCCTAACCTGGATGCCTTATATAAGTGGGATGCTATGCTATTTCTTCTTTTGTGTCTGGCTTTTTTCACTTAATATTTTCAAGGTTCATCCGTGTTGTAGCATGTATTAGAACTTCATTTTTCAAAAATGTATCTTTATTGTTGAAAGTATTACA
>NW_006323345.1:0-281 GCF_000327345.1 Myotis davidii
TTTTTTGTGTGTATTTTCTCTCCCCAGAGCTATTTTATACACACATAAAAAGCACAAATATATAATTTTTCTATACAATTGGTAGTATATGATATATACAGTTGACCCTTGAACAACATGGGCTTGGACTTCATGGGTCACTTGTACACGGATTTTTTCCCCAGTAAATACCTGCACTGTTATGATCCACAGTTGGGGTTCCACTGATGTGGGGGGAAGACTCTTTGCATTGATACATGCCCTCTCCGATAGGGGACTTGAGCATCCATGGATTTGGGTAT
>NW_006323346.1:0-281 GCF_000327345.1 Myotis davidii
GAGAATTTTGTTGATATCATTTTTCTGCTGAGAGTTTGAGAATGAGCTTACTGCTTCATCAGATGCAGTGTTGGAAAATAGAGAAGTTAAATTTACACCACACTGTAAAATGGAACATATTTAAAGGTGCATTGCAACTGCCTTTTCCCACATACTTTTATGTCCTTGCTATGTGTGATACAAATTGTGACTTATGTTAATTCACCCTAACCTCACTGGTAGTGTACTTTACTAGGTGTACCAGTTAGTAATGCAGATGTTTTTCAATAGATGGAGTTACA
>NW_006323347.1:0-281 GCF_000327345.1 Myotis davidii
AGGTGATAAGAGGCAGTCTGATGGATTTTTTTATCAGTAAATTCGATCATAAACAATGCATATATACCGAAATGAAAATACCAGACAAATTTGAAAACAGCAGCTAAACATGAGGCAAGGCCAATACTAGGTGACTTTAAGAGGCCTTTGTTTAAAAGGACTGAGGGCTGAAGCATTTATTCATTTTAACTCTGAAAACTAAAGTGTCTGAGCTCCCTTCTTACACAGGGCCCTACACTGATGTGGGATTGTAGTACTAAGGTTTTTTTGTTTATTTGTTT
>NW_006323348.1:0-281 GCF_000327345.1 Myotis davidii
AGAGGCGGACTGTCTTGTGAGGGCCTAAGGCAGCTGGTGGCTTTAAGGTGAAGCCTGTGGTCGTTTGCTATTCCCTAACCCGAGGGCCTGAAGAAATACGCGAAATCCACTCCGCCTGTGTTTTATAAACGGAACCAAAATTCCTGGATAACAGCACATGTTTACCACCTGGTTTCCTGAATATTTTATGCTCATTGTTGAGATCTGCTTAGGGGAAAAGATTCAAAATATTATTGCTCAGTGATAACACACCTGGTCACCCAAGAGTTCTGATGGAGATG
>NW_006323349.1:0-281 GCF_000327345.1 Myotis davidii
CTGAATACAAAGGAAAAAATAGAGGGGAAAACAGGGACTCTTCAGAGGCATTTCTGCACAGCTGAAAGGTTTAGAGAGCAGTTCTTGAATAGTGGGAGGAGGGTAATTCCAGTTCCATTCCAGGTTCTTTGATGCAAAAAAGAAATCCTGGTGTCCGTGGAAACCAAGGACTTCTTAGTCAGACACTGATGTCTCAAAGCAAGGAAAACATTTTGACTTCTTTCTTTTTAAGGCAAATAGAGTCCATGTGCCCTGGTGGGTTTGGCTCAGTGGATAGAGTG
>NW_006323350.1:0-281 GCF_000327345.1 Myotis davidii
GAAATGATCATCACAATAAGTCTAGTTAACATCTGTCATCATACTTAGTTACAGAATATATTTTTCTTGTAAAGAGAACTTTAAAGATTTACTCTTACCAACTTTCAAATATGAAATATAAGTATTACTAACTACAGTCACTGTGCTGTACATTACACTTCCATGACTTACTTTATAACTGGAAGTTTGTACCTGTCGACACCCTTCATCCATTTGACTCCCACCTCACCCCTGCACACCACTCCTGCAACCTCTAGCAACCATCAATCTGTGCTCTGTAT
>NW_006323351.1:0-281 GCF_000327345.1 Myotis davidii
TTGGGAGGCCAGGTCTAGTGGGTCTCCTGGTGATGGATAGCACCGGTGGGGTACAGTGGGGGGAAATGCCCCCTGCCCTGGAGCCAAACAACCCAGTACCTGTCTCAGTTGCCAACAAGAGATCCTCAAGAAAAATTAAAAGCACACCACAGGCCCGGGCGATTGCAGCCAGCAGTCTTTTCTGCAGGATGCAAGCTTAGTAGGGCGGGGTCACCCCAAGTCAGAATGAGGAGACGAGTGGGTTTCCTTGAGGGAAGTGGGCACCAGGGGCCACAGGGAGG
>NW_006323352.1:0-281 GCF_000327345.1 Myotis davidii
CCCCCCAGACCACAGGTGCTTCCACGCACAAACCCTGCAGACCGAGTCACGACTGTCCCCTGATGACTCCCCATGGTCCCTGCACCAGGGGGAAAGGGTGCTGCGGGCGCAGAGCCGCCCAGACAGATTCCTGGACCCATATCACCGCAGGCAGTGACGGAACAGCGCCCGGGGGACCGGCAGCCGCCCCAGGCCCCACGTTATGAACCAGAGGGGACCGTGGTCCGAGCGGCGCCCCTAAGGGACTGGAATCCGCAGACTCCCCAGGTGAAGCGGGAAAG
>NW_006323353.1:0-281 GCF_000327345.1 Myotis davidii
CTGTTGATATTTGGCTCTGTTGGCTAATGGGTTGGCCCACCACTGCCTAGAGGGCAGGGGAATCCACACAACCATGAGATGCTGTTGTCTGCCATGTGACGCCAGCCACAGCAAATAGTGATGTAGGTCCTCAGAATGGTCTCAGAGATCATACAGGGAACAAGACATGAAACAATTTGGATTTATGTTCAAAAGAGACACTTTTTAACCAGTTTAACTGCAGTGTCTGCCATGAATAGTAAAACAGTGTTTATCTCCCAAACTAATTCCACTTCAGAGTC
>NW_006323354.1:0-281 GCF_000327345.1 Myotis davidii
TTCTTCCTTTCCATGAATTTACTTATTGGATCCATAATATCATCATCATTTTTAGCTTTGTCAGATGGAGACACTACAGCTTCTCCATCTTCCATATCATCTTCATCTGCGTTGAACCACATCTCCTCTTCATCTTCGAGTGTTCTGGCATCTCTTCGATATCTATGATTCCTCAAAATGGACCGCATACTATGAGTAAAGAGAAGATAGAGTAAACAGACTCATAAAGACTTAACTAGATATTTTTTAAGTATTGTTCTGAATTAGATACAGTCTTTTTT
>NW_006323355.1:0-281 GCF_000327345.1 Myotis davidii
GCTGTGGTACATTCAGATAATGGAATGTTATTCAGTGCTAAAGAGAAATGAGCTATCAGGACATGAAAAGTATGGGGAAAACTTTAGTACATATTACTAAATGAGAGAAGACCATTTAAAAAGGTTACATACTGTTTGATTCCAACTTTATGACATTATTTTGGAAAAGGCAAACCTATGGAGACAGTAAAAACATCAGTGGTTGCCAAGACTTAGGGGGAAGGGGAGGAGAATAGGTGGAATATAGGGTTTTTAGGGCAGTGAAACTATTCTGTATGATA
>NW_006323356.1:0-281 GCF_000327345.1 Myotis davidii
CCCCCAAATATTCCTTTTCACTAGGACGTGACGTTATTATTGTTGAAGCTTCTTACTGGCTTTGGACAAGCTTCCTGGCAGTCCTGAGCCAGACAATGGCCAATGATGTGGAATGGAAAGGGGACTAGTGACTTTTCATAAGATGGTTATCAGGGCAGCTGAGGGTAGATAAATCTTTACCTCCATGAATTCTTTCTGGCATGCTGGTTTTTTCTGGGTGTCCTGGCTATAGGATCAGGAGAGTCAGGAACAGAATTTTTATTTGTTTTGTTGTTGTTGTT
>NW_006323357.1:0-281 GCF_000327345.1 Myotis davidii
TAATGAAGTCACCCCTAATGCCTTGGCAGGGCCCGACCGAATGAGTTCTCGGACCTTATATGGCCTGCGGCCCCGACGTTCCCACGCCCGCCCCACCGTGAGCAGGCCCTGGTTCCTCCCGTGTCCCAGGAAGAAATGTGGCTGATCTGCTCCTCCCGCCTCCACCTCAGACCAACGAGAGAGATTTCTGAGCAATTCAGGTAGCAACAGGGCAGATCCAAGAGATCCTCCATTTCATTTCCATAAAGCAATAGAGACTCGACGGAAGGAAAAAATAAATC
>NW_006323358.1:0-281 GCF_000327345.1 Myotis davidii
GAATTGACCCATGATTCCATAGTTAGCAAGGGGCTGACCCATGATATGACTGTCAACCATTTTGGCTCCCAAATTATTCTGTTGTCTCTCAACATAAACTGATCAGTTCCTGTGTAGCTCTGCCATGGACATACAGATGCAAACCAGATCATCTCAGAAAGTCAAATCAGATTGTGTGTTAACTCTGATTTGGAGTTTTCCTTAGTAGCCCAGTTAGTCTAAGCTGTTATCTTACTATCCTTGACAAATGTAGTGGTAAATAGGACCTTGTTCTTCCCACC
>NW_006323359.1:0-281 GCF_000327345.1 Myotis davidii
TTTCAACTCACCTTTATATCATCTGCCTGTATCTTTGAAATAATTTCAGTGACATTCCTCTATGTCTCTGTCTGGATTTGGCGACTTTTTACTTTTCATGTAGAGACATTTGATCATAGTTATTTTCCTTTGCCTTATAGAAGTTTCACCTTTAGTCTGCTGTCCTCTCGGTTTGTCTTTCTTATTCAAAATCTACGGAAGTTAATTCTTTTAGAGTATGAGTTTAATATATTGATCACTTGAAGTACACTGAGTCCTCTCTTAATGTTGTCAGTAGGTTC
>NW_006323360.1:0-281 GCF_000327345.1 Myotis davidii
GGGGGGCATATATGTCTTAAAAGCTCCAAATCAAAAGACAGAGTTAAATGGATGGCTAAGAAAACAAGGTCCTTACATGTGCCATCTACAAAAGAAAAACTGCAGGAAAAGATACACACATACTGAAAGTAAAAAGAAGAAAAAAGATATTTCCTGAAAATACAAACAAAAAGGGCCGTAGTCTGATGTCTCATTTGGTTAGAGTGTTTGCCCAATATGCCAACATTGTGGGTTTAATCTCTCATCAGGGATATACAAGAAGCAACCAATGAATGCATAAA
>NW_006323361.1:0-281 GCF_000327345.1 Myotis davidii
TTAATACATGCACATGGGGAATTCACATAGACATGATTATTCCATGAAAATTTCAAAGACAATGAGGCAATGTTGGGTATATAAGACATTTTGGACAAAGAAGAAAAGGGAGAACACAGGACATCAGATTTCCAAAGTGAGAACGAGGGATTTACAGGTGGTTGAGGAAGAGCGAAAGAGCAGAACATACATGGCTAGGTGACTCCGAAAAAATGGGACACAGTGGGTATCAAGCTAACAGGCCTGAAGCCTGTGGGAAACTGATATAGGGTTGAGCCTCG
>NW_006323362.1:0-281 GCF_000327345.1 Myotis davidii
AATAATTGTATTTTCATCAGATTAATCTAAATAGCATTATATATGCCTGTTTTCTAACATTAAAATGAATATGAATTAATTTTATTTATGTGATTATTTTTCTATTTGTTCAATCCTGACTGCTCTAGTCTCTAAAAGTGGTATTTAAAGGACACATTACATAACCTATATATATCATTCCTATATATATCTTGTTTAACTTAAATACTAAAATTAATATTTGCCCTATTTCAGATGTGGCGGGAGTTTGAAGAAACACTAACTAGAGAATTAAAAGAAGG
>NW_006323363.1:0-281 GCF_000327345.1 Myotis davidii
AAATACAGAAAAGAATGTAAGAGACATTTGGGATATGATGCATTTGGGAAAGAAGAAGAGAATAAACAGATAGGACAGAAGCCATATTTGAAGGAATTGGCTGAGAGATACAAAACAACAGAATTAAGGAGCCCCATTGACCCCACACAGGTAACAAAGAAAATCACACATAGACACATTATGACCAAACTGCTGAAAACGAAAGACAGAGACAAATCTTAAAGCAGCAAGACAAAAAAAATCATATTAACTTTAAAGGAGCAACCAAAGACTTTTTAACC
>NW_006323364.1:0-281 GCF_000327345.1 Myotis davidii
TCCCACAGGATACCTACTACATAAGGTGACCCTATCAAGATTGGGAGTCATAGCAGATCTATTTGATACATAGAAACAAATACAAAGAGGCAGACCAAATAGGAAGACAAATAAACATGCCACAAATGAAAGAACAAGAGAAATCTTTATAAAAGGAACTAAATGAAATGGAAGCAATAATTTACCAGATAGAGTTCAAATGAATGGCTATAATGATGCTCAGGAAACTTAGTGAGAACTATAACAGCATAAAAAGGACATAAAAACCATAAAAAAGCACA
>NW_006323365.1:0-281 GCF_000327345.1 Myotis davidii
CCCCCCTCCCTTCCTCTCTGCAATAAATTTTAAAAAGAATATTTTTCTTGAATATAGAATTCTGGACTGATAGTTTGGTATTTTAGCATGTTAAGGACATTTTTGTGCATACCGTTAAGTGATACTCTGAAACACAGGCTCTGAAAATACTTATTTGTGGGTAGTTATCGAGTGTAGTTTCCTGAACCAGTTGATTTTAATTCTTTAAAAAAAAGGGATATTTGCTTGATTTTTGTTAACTAGTCCTCTGTGTCCCAGGAAAGGCAGGCGGGCTTGAATCT
>NW_006323366.1:0-281 GCF_000327345.1 Myotis davidii
TCCTAAAGTCATGTTATCCTTCTTACCTCTCCCAAATACACTCAATCAGACCTCTCAAAGGTCCCAAACTGCAGATTCCTTTGCATGTTAATGAACCATATAACATATCACCCGAGGGGAATCAAATTGACCATGTGAAAGGAAGATCACTGATTGTACATCTGTAATATTTGATTGTTACTAAGACCTAACTCTCACTGAAACAAACAACCCAAAACCAATGACTAAGAGTCCTCTGTATAGTAATTATTTCCCATTTCTGTCTAGACAACAAGAGTTAA
>NW_006323367.1:0-281 GCF_000327345.1 Myotis davidii
CGCGGGCCGTAGTTTGAGGACCTCTGGTTTAGAGAGATATTATTGGCCTTAAGCTGGCTTGAGGTCTGGCAGGGTAGTTGGTAGAGGGTTCAGGTAATGAGGGCAGAACTGCAAACAGTTCTGGAATTCCACAACCCAAATAACATGTGCCCAAGAGGAAAGAGCTGTTCCAGCCACAATGCAGGTTTCTGTCTCACCTGATCTTCCCAGGACCACCTTCATGTAGTCAGGGTCATAAACCATGAGGCTGACCCTGCTCCCCCATAGCCAGCGAGGACAGG
>NW_006323368.1:0-275 GCF_000327345.1 Myotis davidii
GAAACAGTCACTGAGCAAGTCTAGTCATTTAAACTAAGGCTCAAACAATTCCAAATTATTGGGAGGTTAACTCTATGTCAGGATTTTGGAGTGGTTGTGAAGCTATATGATGTGATGTCCAATGCTGTCCATATTCTCTACCTTCTTTCATAATGGAAACTAGGATTTTCTAGTTTCTATAACCTTAAAGAGATAAATAAAACCCTAAACCCTTTTGAACCTGCACATAAAATTCTGTGTACTGAGTCCTCTTCCAAAAAATCAATATTAAGGCA
>NW_006323369.1:0-281 GCF_000327345.1 Myotis davidii
GTTTTAGATTTACAGAAAAACTGAGACGATAGCTCAGAGTTCCCATATACCCCACATCTCGTTTACCCTATTATTAATATTTTACATTATTATTGTTAAAATTAATTAATGAATATTTATACATCATTATTGTTATTTTTGATACATTATTATTAACTAAAGTCCATGATTTACTCAGACTTCATAATTTTACCTAATGCCTTATTTTTGTCCCAGGATGTCAGTAAAATACCACATTGCATTTAGTCATTATCTGTCCCTACACTCCTCTTGGCTGTGAC
>NW_006323370.1:0-281 GCF_000327345.1 Myotis davidii
GGAGGGGCTGAAGGAGGTTGGATGGCCAGCCCCACCCCCTATTTGTGTGGGGGTGCAATCAGTGGCAGGACCAGCCTAGGGGAGGGGCTGTGGGCCTTTCATGGTGGCACAGGCTGATCAGGGGCAGACCAGCTGGGGAAAGGGGCCGCAGGAGGTTTGCCGGCCGGCCCCATGCCTGAAGAGGCCAGTTCACTGGACACAGTGGGTATTATAGCGACTGGTCATTGGTCATTCTGGTTGTTATGGACGCTGGCTTTTTATATATATAGACTAGTGGCCCG
>NW_006323371.1:0-281 GCF_000327345.1 Myotis davidii
ACACAAGAGCCTACCTAAAGGGGCTCCCATGGCCAAAGATGGGATAATGAGGGCAACAAAATAAATGTAGTAATGAATTATAATACATAGAATAAAGTAAATATCCACGAGTCCACATTGATATAATAACTGAACAAATGAGGGAAGAAATAGCTCTTATAGAATTCTAATTAATAAATTTGAAGGAATGATGGAAATGCCATCTGGCAAACACCAAGTAATAACTGTTGCAGCTAAGAATTATCAGTGGAGCCCTGACCAGTTTAGCTCAGTGGCTAGAG
>NW_006323372.1:0-282 GCF_000327345.1 Myotis davidii
CGTGGGGTGAATGCTGGGCACTTAACTAAGATCTGATGGTTAAATGCTCACAGCATAGCTATTTTGGAAGAAGGGTAAGAACCCAGCTAGGAGGAAGCGTAGTTTGTTAGGAAGATGTATTGTTTCCTATGCTAGACTGCTGAGTTATCTGTGTCAGACAGCGTTCCTCCAAGATTGAGTCCCAGTACTCACTAAATATACTTGTCTTTCTAAGGAGCCTTAGGTTATCAATAGTCACTTTCAGAAATGATTGTTTTAATGGAGAAAATGAGATAAAAAAGC
>NW_006323373.1:0-281 GCF_000327345.1 Myotis davidii
CTCACCGTGTGGAACCGGGCCCCCAGGCAGGCTTCCCATACAGAGTTGGGACCCCCAGGGTCCCCAGGCAGGCCTCACCATGCGGAGTTGGGGAACCCCCAGGCAGGCCTCGCTGCTTGGAGCCGGGGCACCCTCCTCCTCCCGGCTCCGTGCACAAAGCTGGGAGGAGGCGGCACCCTCAGGTAGGCATCACCATGTGGAGCCGAGGGACCCCCCAGGCAGACCTCGCCTCATGGAGGTGGGACCCCCAGGCAGGCCTCGCCATGCGGAGCTGGGACCCC
>NW_006323374.1:0-282 GCF_000327345.1 Myotis davidii
AAACATATCTAAATATGAAAAGGATGCAGTAAAAATACAGGAAAAAAAGATTAAAATAATTGCACATCTGTATAAGGCCTTTGCCATGAATGGAGTTTGCAGGACTGGAAGTTGTCTGTGAGTAGTGAACAAATGTAAAGGCTTAGGGCATTACTGTATTCTACTGTAGACTTTATAAACACCATACACTTAGACGACTATTTGAAAAAATATCTTTTCAATAATAGATTAACCTTAGCTTACTGCAACCTGTTTTATTTAACTGTATAAACTTTTACTTTT
>NW_006323375.1:0-282 GCF_000327345.1 Myotis davidii
TTGGAATAAGAAAACTACAACATAATTCTAAGTGACTTATTTACCCTCCCAGCCATTCTCCACACTTCATCTCACAGATTTATTTTTCTTCTTAATCTGTTGCAATATAGCATGATTTCAACAACTAGATATATCTAATATCAGGTAATTTTCATCATGAACACATTCTTATCTTTAGCAACATAGAGTATTCTAAATTGACAATAGGGACTGGGTTTGATATGGCAAATTTTTATAACTGCCTGTTTTCTGCTCATGCTAATACAATAATTTAACATTATT
>NW_006323376.1:0-282 GCF_000327345.1 Myotis davidii
GCTTCCACTTCACCGAAAGAAAGGACTGCGATTATTTACTTGTCCTGATGTAGTGCATCATCAACATATATATATATATATATGTACACATACACATATATACAGATATACAGGTTGATTTAGGATCTACAAATAGTATAAATGTCTATCTTTTATAAGTATTACCCACAAATGCTATACACACACATGTATAAGTAAGGCATATACAGGTAATACAATGAGAAATGTAAACCTATGTTATATGTGAATGTATGATAGAAAATGAATGAATATGTGTAAATA
>NW_006323377.1:0-282 GCF_000327345.1 Myotis davidii
GTCCTTTGGTTGATTTCTCCCCCTTCCCTTCACACTCCCCTTTCTTCCCTCTGAGGTTTGTGGGACCTTAATTTTTAAACCTGGTTGCCAGACTATGACAACTGAAATGGAGTTTCTAAGAGTCACTAGTAAAAGTGCTGATTCAAAACCAAGTATAGGCAAGGCTATCAGTTCCCAATTCCATATGAATCTATACTTTAGAAATAGTTTTTCGGGAGACATTGTTTTATGATGAGACTTTTCCTTCTATGCTATATTCAATTTAAATATGTATTTAGTTAG
>NW_006323378.1:0-282 GCF_000327345.1 Myotis davidii
CCCCTATCCCTGTCGGAATCCAGTCCTCAGTTCCATTTGCCTCAGGCCCTGACTCTCTTGTTATTACTCACAATAACCCAGAAGCTGTGGCCCAAACTCATAGGAGACAATGAGCTGAATGGTTATTTCTGTGGTCACATGGGACCTCAGTAAGGTCAAATTGGTAGGTGACTTTGGTGTCAAGGTGCCAGGAGCTATGGGATTGCTGTCAGCAAAAACGGCCCCAGGTGTTAGACCTCAGTTCAGCAAACTCAGTTCATGGGTTCTGGCTAAGAGAAGAAT
>NW_006323379.1:0-282 GCF_000327345.1 Myotis davidii
AACCATTGCTCGCCCGCCTCCTGCACCTGCCCGACTGGGGTTGGAGCCTGCAACCAGGGCCTGGGCCCTGAGGGGGACTCGAACCTTCACCTCCTGGTCATAGGTCAGAGCCCAGCCCCTGAGCCACAGGGACTGTGCCTAGCCCTCAGCCAGGGCAGCGGGGACACGCAGATGCCCCCCGAGCTGCGAGCCGGGCCTAAGGCCTCCCTCCCGCCTGCAAAGCAGCTCCCTGCGGACGCAGCCAGAGGGGGCGCTGCTGCACCGGGTCCCCGCACCAGGGCC
>NW_006323380.1:0-282 GCF_000327345.1 Myotis davidii
AGATGGTGAGCAGTGCTGGCCCCCTCAGGCCTCAGGCCTTGCTCCAGGCTCTCCCCAGTCTCTGCATTTGCAGTCCCAGGTGAGGTGGCCAGCCCAGAGATCAGATGGCTGCCCCCTCCCTCCTCTGCC
The DNA here is from genome assembly GCF_000327345.1 of Myotis davidii. Classification (NCBI taxonomy): domain Eukaryota; kingdom Metazoa; phylum Chordata; class Mammalia; order Chiroptera; family Vespertilionidae; genus Myotis; species Myotis davidii. The sequence goes on from NW_006323380.1 coordinate 130, forward strand.
TTCCTTCCAGGCTCACACAGAAGTGCACTCTGCCTGCTCCCTACCACCACCACTGCCCCAGTCCCTGGCCTCAGATCTTGGGAGAAAGATGAAGGAGATTCAGAGGCCCAGCCCAGCCCCAGTGACGAAGGCCCAAAGAGGGTGGTCAGGAAA
>NW_006323381.1:0-282 GCF_000327345.1 Myotis davidii
TCCTCCTCCTCCTCCTTCTCCTCCTCCTTCTCCACCTCTCTCTTTCTGTCTCTTCTCCCCCTCAACTTTTCTCTCTCCCTCCGTCTCTCTCTCTCTATATATATATCTTTCCCCTCAACCCCCTCAACTTTCTTCTCTGGTGTTGACTATATAAGAGATTACAGAAATTCATGCCTATCCAACCATATTATGTTCTTGTTGAATTTGCTGAATTATTTGTTTTCTTTTTTAAATTAAATTTATTGAAGTGACAGTCCTATATAATAAAAGCATAATATGCAA
>NW_006323382.1:0-282 GCF_000327345.1 Myotis davidii
TCATTTTACTTCTCATTATATTTAATTTCAGAGCTAATTTAAGAACAAGCACAAGCTGAAGGATAAATGACTAAATAATTGCTATATACTGAACAACTTACTATAAACCACATTTGCATTATTTTATTAAATTCTCAACACTGAACAGTATTACTATTCCCATTTTATAGATGAGAAAACAGATTCAGGGAGGCAAAAAGACATATCCAATGTTTCACACACTCTAAGTAGTAAACAGACCAAAGACTATGCACCCTATGTTCACTGCAGTGCTATTTACAA
>NW_006323383.1:0-282 GCF_000327345.1 Myotis davidii
ATAAAACCAGTAAGACACAAACAGACATATATAACTCTGATAATTACAAGTGTTGACACGTGAGAAGTGGCATCCGTTAGCTTTCTGCACGCCTGCTTTGAGAGCAGTTTGGTGCTATGCAGTAAAGGTGGAGGTGGGCACACTCTCTGACCAGAGAGCGCACCTCCAGGAATGCACCATGCATAAGCACAGGGAGGATCTAACCTAAGTGGCCATCGACAGGATCTAGAATTTAAAATGTAGTACATAAGGTGGACCACTATCCAGAAGTGAAAACAGACT
>NW_006323384.1:0-282 GCF_000327345.1 Myotis davidii
GTGATGCTGGTTTCATAGAATGAGCTTGGAGATATGGATTATTCCAATTAAAGCATTTATCTATTGTACTGTGTCTCTTTGCTTGCCTATCTGTCCCCTCCACCAGATTGTGAACTGTCCCAAGAAAAAGTTTACCCTTGATCCTTCTTTGTTTCCTGGCATTGCCAGCATTGGCTGATGTACAGGAGACAGCAGTGAGCTTGAACTGGCTCTATGCCTACTTCCTGAACATTTCCATTCTCTTACCTCCAGGCTGTTGAGGAAGAAGATGATGGAACCATG
>NW_006323385.1:0-282 GCF_000327345.1 Myotis davidii
TCACTTGGAAAAATATAATCCAATCAGGAACTCCAATTTGTAGTTATGTCTATTTCATATTTCAACTGGGTCCCCCCCAAAAAGTCCTCAATAACATCTATTAAAATCTTTTGACTTGGTTTGCTGCCTAGAAAATCTTGAGAGTCACTTACACTCTTACTCCACAAAAAGCTACCTAGCCTTTAATGGTTTCAACTAGACTGTGCCATCCCCTTTGCCCTTCTGTATGCCAGACTTTGGACTTGTCACATCCCTCTAACACAGTGGTTCTCAACCTTCTGG
>NW_006323386.1:0-282 GCF_000327345.1 Myotis davidii
TATTATCTCTTAAACTATTACTTGGCATGTTATCTGAATTCTCCCTTCTGGCATTCCTATTTCACTTGACCTCATTCTGTTCAACCATGGCTTTATTCGGTTTCATATTTTCAAGCTCTTCATGTCTGTGTTCAATTCTGAGATATTTCCTCAGCTCTATCTTCCAATTCATTCATTTTAGCTATGATTAGTATAATACTAAGTATTACACATATAAAATGTTTCCACCATTTTAATATATTATGTAAGTATCTGTTGTTTCAATTTCAGTAACTATTTTTT
>NW_006323387.1:0-282 GCF_000327345.1 Myotis davidii
GAAAAGGGAATGTCTCTGATGTATCACTATTATAAATTCTATTTCTTAGAGATTTTGGAAAGTTTTGTTTCATTCACTTCATCACTTTAAGGTAGTTTTTTTTTTAATGGTTTAAGTTTTTTAATAGTTAAAATTAATTTAAAAATCACGAATGGTGTTGATATTATAAAAAAAATTTTCTGCATCTTATGGAATGATGTGATAGCTTTGCTACTAAGAGGTTGATTGCATAATATGCAGGATTTTAACAACACAAAACCTTCAGTAAACAAAAAGATTGTT
>NW_006323388.1:0-282 GCF_000327345.1 Myotis davidii
TGTCATAGGTTCGCCATCACTGGCCTAGGGCTATGTGAGGGCTAAATGAGAGAATGTAGGGGAGAGACCTTTATAGATGGTGGATCATTCTATAAGTACTATTATCTCACTCCATTCAAAGTAGGACCAACAGGAATTGTGCCAGGGATAGATGAGGAAGGCTAAGTCCCTTTCCTCAAAGATCTGATGGCTAAGGGAGGGGAGCAGGTGGCCATGTAAAGTGGGGAGGGTTCTACGTGTGGGTCAGGCCCGTGTGACCCAGAGAGGAAATCTTTTTTTTTT
>NW_006323389.1:0-282 GCF_000327345.1 Myotis davidii
TGGCCTGGTGCACGCGACTTCAGGGAAGCATTGGTCTCGTAGTTGCCAATGGCCCTCTGTGTTCTGTGTCGCCCATGAAACAGCCCCCCGAAGAGACAGAAGTCCCCCCTCCTTCCTTCATGGTGGACGTGTGGAGAGAGGGGGGGGTCTGGGGAACAAAGCGATACCTTTTCTGGGGGTGGGAACCCCCATCAAACACCTCCCCAGGTCCAGGTCCCCTCGCTGTCATCCCGCCTCCTGCTCTCTGCGGCCATGGAGGGGGCAGGGCAGGGAGGAGAGGGG
>NW_006323390.1:0-282 GCF_000327345.1 Myotis davidii
CATCTCATATCTATGAGATTAGTTTTAGGTGAAGCTGTGTTTGCTGGACTGCATTTGCGTCAGCCTTGGCAGCAGCTCCAGGGATGGGATACAGCGAATGTAGACATTGGACACAGCAGCAAGCAACCAGGCTGCAAAAAAACAAACAGAGAAAAATAAAAAAGAATTCCTGCAACCCAGACAGGCTGGGTAGCCAGGAAGATGACGTGGATAAGTCAAATCCAAAACATCCTTCTTGTTGTTTTACCCTGGAGATGGTTTCCCTAATTTGTTGAATGTTGT
>NW_006323391.1:0-282 GCF_000327345.1 Myotis davidii
TTATTTGTCTAAGTAAATTTAGATTTAAATTATCAAAATAGAGGCTGTCCCATAGGCAGTGTTTTTGGAAAAGTCTCATTGTTAAATCTTCCCGTGGCATGAATTGCCCTTTTCTTCTTACTATTACAAACATTAAATATACTTTGTTTTGACTTTTGATGGAGGTTTTCTATATTTAAATATTTATGCATATTTAAGAAGATTGTTTTATTTTGCTTTTTAACATTTCAAACATCAATCAGTATTGAATACAGTTAAAGTTTTTAAAAAGACTCAATCATT
>NW_006323392.1:0-282 GCF_000327345.1 Myotis davidii
GAGTTTTCCCAGGGTGAGCTCCCGTCTGGGTTAGAGAGGCTCGTTAGAATCACCCATTTCCTTAACTGGGTCTGTAATTGTGTAAGAGACCCCGGTGTTCTGACAACTGTCCTGAAGACAGGTCCACTGCTGGGAATGCTCTTCTCCACGCATCTCCTATCCAGCTCCGTAATGATCTTACTATTTGAGTGTTGTTCTGCAATTTCCTTTAGTGCTGTTTTTAATTTGGCTAATTGTATTGCATCTATTACTGCTATGAGTTCATCTGCACTTAACATAGAC
>NW_006323393.1:0-282 GCF_000327345.1 Myotis davidii
TTCACTCCTGCAACCCAACATCCTGGCATCTACTAGCATTAATGTAATGTACCCATGCTTAGTTGTGACTTGAACACTTTTTTTTCTCTTTCTGACATAAATACAGTTCAGAGCTGTCAGGACCAATTGAAAGGAGGGCACTGTTAAGATGCAAATTGTTGACATTAGTGGGGAAAGATGTAAAACTTTTTTTGAAATTATTACTTAGTGATTTTAAAAAGAGAGGAAGGGAAGAGAGAGAGAAACATGGATTTATTGTTCCACTTGTTTATGCATTCATTG
>NW_006323394.1:0-282 GCF_000327345.1 Myotis davidii
TGAGTGGGTGGTGTTTAACTAATAAAAAATGATTGACAGACGCTGGCCAGGCCTGGCCCTGACACTTTAATACGTGTTTAATTTTCATCGCCCGGCGGAGCGGAGCTCAGAGCTGGGGGACTGGAGTTTCGCTGATGCCGGGGACGGACGGATAGCCGGTTTCAGTGAGTAAAGGGTCTCATCTCCCTGTTCCGTGGGCGTGTGTGGTCTGTGGGGTTCAGAGTGGACAGGCGAGTGTTGGTTTTATTACTGACTAGAGGCCCGGTGCGTGAAATTCGTGCA
>NW_006323395.1:0-282 GCF_000327345.1 Myotis davidii
AAAAGGTATTTCATGCAAATGGAAACAAACAAACCAAAAAGCTGGGTTGGCAATACTTATATCAGAAGAAATAGACTTTTTATAAAAGGCTACACTATGGGACAATGAAGGGCATTACATAATAGTAAAATAATCAAACCAACAAAATCCAATATAAGAGCAATATTACAGTCATAGTAGAAGATTTTAACACCTCATTGACATTAATGCATAGATCTTCCAGACAAAAATTCAATAAAGAAACATCAGTCTTAAGTGACACACTAGATCAGATGGATTTAA
>NW_006323396.1:0-282 GCF_000327345.1 Myotis davidii
CACCGGGTGAGTGCGTTCTAGTCCTCTCCCAGCAAAGACCCTCCTGGGTTTTGCTTCTTCCCCCCTCCTCCAACACTGTCAGCTCCCCCCTCTTTTTCACCCCAAGGTGCTACAGTCCCCATGTATCCTGGTCCCTCTTCCAAGGCTCCTGATTGTAAATCCTTATAATCAAACCTCATCTGGGCCCTGGGATACCACTGTGTGAGCTCAGATCATCCTGCCAGGTGTCTACACTTGATCACTTTGGGAGCCACCCTCCTCCATTCCCTGGCTGCATCAATA
>NW_006323397.1:0-282 GCF_000327345.1 Myotis davidii
TATGTGTTAACTCATCTAATCCTCACAATTATTCCATAAGAAGTTTTACAGATGAGGAAACCATTGCACAGAGAAATTAAGGTCACATGATTAATGACTGGTATAACTGAACTTATAATCAAGCCACTCTAGTCCCCGAAGCTGACTCTTAAGTACCAAACCACCCTGCTAACGTACCTTCATTCTAACGGAGGACCCACTGATTTTCATGGACACAAACTGGCAACAAGTCAATTATAGTTCTCTAATCTCCTTTTTTTTTTTAAATATATTTTTATTGAT
>NW_006323398.1:0-282 GCF_000327345.1 Myotis davidii
TAGGCCAGTCAGAGAAAGAGAAAGACCGTATGATCTCATTTATCAGTGGAATCTAAGAAACAAAATAAACGGATGCACAAAACACAAACAGAGGCATTGATGCCTGGAATAGACTGACTTATCTCCTCCCATGCCTATCACCCTGGAGACTGAAAAGAGACTCTTCCCACCCACCTTTCTGATGGTCTAGTAATTTTGCAGGAGAGGACCCCTGCCCTGGCCATCACTGGCGTGCCAGGCCTGGTTCTCACCCTGGTGCTGGTGGTTGAAGCCCAAGAGAGC
>NW_006323399.1:0-282 GCF_000327345.1 Myotis davidii
AATTTGCATCTTTGTCTATTATTAGGTAAGATTTAGTGCAATATAAAACAATTTCAACGCATGTTTATCATGGGCTTATAGTTGAATACTATAAGACATGTCGAGGTGAAGAAAAATACCTTGTTTTATATTTGCATTTGTACATTTAATTCATTATTTAGTCATTCAAACGAGTTTACGAGAAGTGGCAGGTTGTGTTTATTAAAGGAAAAGAGCTTATAACGGATAAATATCCATAAAAACAGAAGTAGCCTATAAATATGCTATGAGAAGTCTGTTTGA
>NW_006323400.1:0-282 GCF_000327345.1 Myotis davidii
TCAGCCCTGGGTGGTGGCACAGCAGGGCATCCGATTGAGACATTTTAACATTGAGGTTTTATAATGAGAAATTTGCAAGGCATTGAGGCTTGCTCTAGAAACCATACAGAATAATTTCTGTGGGGCTATAAACATCATGCTTTTAAAGTAAAAATAATTCTCAAAGTGTTGCATGATGGGCTCTAAGCAGCTATTTTCCACGTTAGTATCTGGTAACCCTGGCAACCTCCTGCCCAGCCTCCCAGCTAAAGCGATACTCATCAGTTTTGTGGGGTTTTTTTT
>NW_006323401.1:0-282 GCF_000327345.1 Myotis davidii
AATAGCAATTATTACTTATACTAACATTATCTATTAGGAGGTGATAATAACTTTGATTAAAGGAATAATGATGGAGATGGAGATAAATAAACAGAATTGTTATAAAATAAACAAGTCATGGGAATGTAATGTACAGCATGGCAACTGTAGTTAAGAACATTGTATTTGAAAGTTGCTAAAAGTTCTTATCATAATAAAAAACTGTAATTATATGTGGTGAAGGATACCAACTAGATATATAGGTTTGGGCAAAGTAGGTTTACATTTGCTCATATGGAAAAT
>NW_006323402.1:0-282 GCF_000327345.1 Myotis davidii
ACCCTACTGTTGGAAAACTCTGAGGTTCCTGTTCTTCCACAGTCTCTCAGAGCTCCTAGGGAGATTCATCCCCAGTTGCCCTCATTAGTAACTGATTTGATAACTTCCCTTCCCTTCTCTGTCTCATTTCCCCACTCCTTAGCTGGTGTTTCCTGGGATCATCTCCCAAATAAATTACCTGTGCTTTAACATAAAAGTAAAATTGATATGACTATAATAAACCTTTTTGCTGAAACCCTTCACTAACTGATATCTGGATAGGAACCTAGCCATGCATTACTT
>NW_006323403.1:0-282 GCF_000327345.1 Myotis davidii
CCGTTCATGAGTTTCGTGCACCAGGCCTCTAGTTAGTTCATATTCTTCTATATATTTAAACTATTCTTTTCACATAATATAGGTATTTGGTAATTTTATACCAATTACTGTATGTTATGGGCTGAAATATGTACCCTTTCCCAATTAACCTGTTGAAGTCCTAACCCCAAGTACTTCAGAATGTGACTATATTTGTAGATAGAATCTTTAAAGAAGTAAGGTAATATGAGGTCATTAGAAGGGGCTCTAATATGAGTCATATCCCATATGACTGGTGTCCTT
>NW_006323404.1:0-282 GCF_000327345.1 Myotis davidii
GAGCCAGCTCACACCTACAGGAGCCAGCGGCTTATCCCCCGGAAAGGCGTCTCCATCCGCGGGCACCTGTTGCCACGGGCATCTCAGTGTCATTAGAAAGTGTCCTGTGTGAGGATGGGACTGACAGCCAAGGGCCAGGCGCCAGGCGCAGTTCTGAGCCTGATACACATGCTCCTTCAGGGTCTGTTCACAGCAACCCTATGATGTGGTTCCCAGACTTCCGCGTGCATCAGAGTCACCTGAGGGCGTGTGAGAACAGATCTCAGACTCCCATTTCCCGAG
>NW_006323405.1:0-282 GCF_000327345.1 Myotis davidii
TCTATTCTCATTACATGTCCTTCCCCACTCTCAATATGACCAGACCCATAAAACAAATATAATGTGCTAAAGACCTCATCTGCTACAGATGACTTAGGATGCTCTCTGTCACATAAGTGAAGCTATTTATAGCTTGTCCAGAAATGACAAGTTAAGCGAATAATACGTTTCTATATCTTATGTGCACTGATGTTATGCATCCTTTCAGGCTGGCAAAGCACATCTCTCTCTAAGCTCGACCTATAGAGTCCTCAGTCCAGAAAGCTCTAAACAGAATAATTT
>NW_006323406.1:0-282 GCF_000327345.1 Myotis davidii
TGTGGGAACTTCCTGGTAGGAATGATGAGCAAAGTGGGGCGGGTTATCCAAGGAGACAGACCTGGTCAGGCAGCTGGTCCTTATACCTGGCTAAGGACGCAGAGGCCTCAAGATGTACCAAGGGGCTTCGGCAGAGAAGGAACACTTCCCTAAAGCTGACATAGATTAGGAATGTTCTAATTAGGGTCCCCTCTCATATATCTGCCTTCTGATTGTGGAAAAGCAAAGATGATTTTCAGCCTTGTCTGAAACCCCTTCCCTTCTCCTTGACAGTGGAGAGAA
>NW_006323407.1:0-282 GCF_000327345.1 Myotis davidii
CCTTCCTCTCTGTAAAAAATCAATAATGATATGATGTTAAAGTGTAGAGGAAGCAAATAAAATTTTTTAAAAATGTTACATTTACCAATAAAAATGTCAGAACTTTAAGCCAGAGCATTGTTCAGAATATTCACACCATAATACAATGGATTTGTAAAAGGATGTCAAAATAAACAGAACCTATTCTTATTTACAACTGAAGGACAACCCTGATTATATTATGTATACCTGCTCTGGATTCCATAAAAAAGCAAGTTAGTTCTCTTTAGAATTACAGTGGGG
>NW_006323408.1:0-282 GCF_000327345.1 Myotis davidii
AGCTCAAAAGGTTCACCATCACTGGTCTAGCCAGTAATACAGCTATAAGGATGCAAACTACAGAAACAATAGCTTATTTTGTTTGTTTGTTTTGTACCTTAACTTTTCCCCAGTAAGTATGGTCAAAAATAAGTAGGAAAAGGGAATTAATTATAATATGTTAAAATATCTGGTATAGTTTTATCAGAAACCATTACATTTATTCCTATTAGTTATGGAGTATGTGCTATTTAGAGTTCACATGTTCTCATAAATAGGGATTTAAAGTTAAATTCTAACTCT
>NW_006323409.1:0-282 GCF_000327345.1 Myotis davidii
CAAACACAAAGAGGCGGAACTCCGAAGCTGGATCGAGGGTCTCACCGGCCTGTCTATCGGTCCTGACTTTGAAGAGGTTCTAAAGGATGGAATTATTCTGTGCACACTCATGAATAAGGCACATCCAGGCTTAGTCCCCAAGATCAAACAACTCATGCAAAAGCAGGACCAGCTAGAAAACTTCTTAAACTTCATGAAGGCCAATTTACTTGTTTGAGGTAGAGATGTCTCTTCTGGCTCTGGCAGAGAAGGCCAAGACAAAGGGACTGCAGAGTGGTGTGG
>NW_006323410.1:0-282 GCF_000327345.1 Myotis davidii
CTGGGTCACAGGTCCTGAATCAATGGGAGTCTTACGTATTCTGCCCCTTGGATGCCCCCCTCATGTCCTCCCTCCCTGCTGTCTGTGTTGTGTAACTCCCTACTTCCCCTTCCCTCTTCTCCTTGGGGTTCTCTCCTTCCTCCTCAGTCTCTGGGCTTCTTCCCAGTGGGTTTCTCTGGCCTTGACCTGGTCTGGCTCACCACCTGCTCCCACCCTCTTAACCCAGGCCCAGGCAAGCCAATGTCCACAGAACCTCAGCCAGGTCAGAGGAGAAATGAAGGG
>NW_006323411.1:0-282 GCF_000327345.1 Myotis davidii
TCAAAAAGTTTGCCCACCCCTGTCCTAGGAGGTGCTAATGTACCAGTGTTTTCCAAGGAATATCCTATGGACCATTCATTCTGAAACTTATTAATAGGTTTTATGGAGGGTTGTAGGGTCCAATGCGTTTGGAAATCATAGACGAATCAGGGTCATTGCTGATGTTCAGGGCTTTCATGTGTTGAATACACCGAATTTCTAAGAAAGGAATATGATATGAAGTACTTTCTCAACTTGAGAAATCATAGATACCTTCTTTCTAGAAAGTATATTGTGGTACAA
>NW_006323412.1:0-282 GCF_000327345.1 Myotis davidii
TGTAAATGGGAGCCCCGGGAGAGTTTTGAGAAGGGACAAGATCCGTTTGCTTTTAGAGTTCTTCAGGGGACAGTGGTAGAGACCGGGTGTCCTTGTGGAGGTAGAATAGACATGTCTTGGTGACTGATGTAGAAGCTGGTGATTTGGGATACACAAACTGATTTTTATGAAACCTCATGTGGCGTTCCCTCCCTAAAATCTTGCATTGGTTTTGGTAGGGGCAGAAATAGAATAGTGGGGACTGGCTGTAATTGTAAGAAGTATTAATCATGCTCTGTTAAC
>NW_006323413.1:0-282 GCF_000327345.1 Myotis davidii
CCTCCCTCCGTCCCTCCTGAGAGATGACCCTGCGGGTGTGTCCTCAGGGCACGGCTCCCCTTCCCCAGGGAAAGCTCAGGCTTTGGGCTATTTTTTGGAAACCTTAGTTGTTAACCACCTACCGTTTAGAAAAGAGATCCCACACCGGCGACCTCTAAGCCAGCTTCGGCCTGCAGGCCTTACTGGTTTTGTTGATCTGATTTTGATTCGTTGCTGACATTGTAACATGGAGAGATTTCTGAGAGAAATCCGGATTGATGGTGTCTCTTGAAAAAATGGGAG
>NW_006323414.1:0-282 GCF_000327345.1 Myotis davidii
TTCTGGCTCTCAGAGTAGATGATGTGTCTGTCTTCTATCACCACCTCCTGGAGCGCCCAACACAGTGGTTGTCACTAACGAGAGCTCAGTAATGTTTGTTGAGATGAATGATCTGAGTTTTCTTACTTGGCATTTCAGAAGCCAAGTTCTTCCTACCTAAAACACATCTTAACAGTTCACCTAAAGCTTACTAAGCTCTATTAATTATACAGAATTGTGCTAAGGGCCAGGAATGTGGACCACATAATGGTGAATAAAACATCAAACTCTTCAACTAACTAC
>NW_006323415.1:0-282 GCF_000327345.1 Myotis davidii
TTGCTTCAGAAAGAATAAATCCCTTCAGTGTCCCGTCTCTTTTTCTCACTTAAAATAGGGTTCTCATCCCGGACACCGGCAGATTGTTGCAGCTGTGACCCCAGAATCCCGCCTCCCTACACCCGCTCCTTTGCCCGGTGACATTGCGGCTCCTCCCATCCTGTCTCCGCACCTGGAACGTGGCTGCGCTCCTGGCTGCCTTGACCCCTAGGATGCAGGTGGAGGGACACCTGAAGCCCAGACCCCCAAAAGCAATGCGGCCGCTCACAACCCTGAGCCGAC
>NW_006323416.1:0-282 GCF_000327345.1 Myotis davidii
TATACATGATATGATATGTAAATAAAATGTACATGCACCATGATATATGCACATATAAAACAATGTGCACATACCAAGGAGAGAAGAATACCCTTCCGTAAGCTGGGATTTGGATGTTTCACTGATTTAAAAATCTCATGAAGAAATCATGTGTGATTTTGGTTTTTCAAACTGAAGAAAACCAAGAATAAGTCCCAAAAGAACTAAAATGTTTGCCAGTTATAAAATCGTCCTCCTCCTCATCATCATCACCATCATACATATATGTATGTGTGTACATTT
>NW_006323417.1:0-282 GCF_000327345.1 Myotis davidii
GAGACAAATGGAAATGAAAAAGCAATAACCCAAAATCTGTGAACCCCAGCAACAGCAGTCCTACGAGGGAAATTCATAGCATGACAGGCCAACCTCAGAAATAAGAAAATTTACACCTAAGGGAATGATATAACTTTACACCTAAAAGAACTAGAAAGAACAACAAACAAAGCCCAAAGGAAATATGAGAAAGAAAATAGTAAAGATAAGAATGGAAATAAATTAAATAGAATCTTAAAAAATTACAAAAAAGCAATGAAAACAAGAGCTGGTTCTTTGAAA
>NW_006323418.1:0-282 GCF_000327345.1 Myotis davidii
AACAAAAAAATTGTTGGGGAAGGGGTTAAAAGCGTGTAACCCAGGGCTCTGTTTCAGAGAAGCTGCTGAGATGCTGTTTCTATGATGTACTGCAGATTCCCGCCCTGCCCCAAATCAGGGTGTGTGGATGTGGCTAACCGCCCTGGTTGGCAGGTGTGGCTCTTCATTTTCCTCCTCGGGGGGGATTTGTCCCTGAAGATACCGTCCCACTTGGGAGAACATAGTAGCCAGTGGCCGAGGCACAGGCAGGGAGTCAGAGAGCTGGTGCAAGTCCTAGTTGTG
>NW_006323419.1:0-282 GCF_000327345.1 Myotis davidii
CCAAACCGGTTTCGGCATGTTTTGTTTTGTTTTTACTACCTACTTGCCTTTTTCATTGTTTACCCATCAGCAGGGATATCTAGTGATCAATTGTCAATTCCTTATGAGGCACCCACACTCTCTTACCTTAAGTCACAAATGAGTAACCCATGAACTGACCTTAATCTGTAGACTGTAGGGTGGGTGAGGGATCCCTTGGCCACCGATGTTATCTTTAAGCCATCTTCCTGCCCAAGAGACTTGGAAAATGAAGGAGCTGATGGACTCCCTGGAGAACCAGAG
>NW_006323420.1:0-282 GCF_000327345.1 Myotis davidii
ATTGCAGTTCATGCCATTAGAAAAGCAACCTCAGAAATTGTTTTCATATAAGCACCTCACAAATTGTTCTTCACTTTGGGCTCCCTGAAGGTGTTGTAGGACAGTGCCTTTAAAACTCCTACATTCTGAAAATCCTTTGAGGCACCACATCAATGTTTCTGAGGTCTTAAGGATTTTATAAGTCTTGGCTTCATCCTTAAACCATGTCTTCCTGGACACCCTGGATTTGATGTTAGCCCAGAGCCCTTTCTTTATTTTAGCATTAGAGGCCTGGTGCATGAA
>NW_006323421.1:0-282 GCF_000327345.1 Myotis davidii
TCTCTGTACATTAGTACTTCCCAAAGATGTACCCTTCATTTGCATTCCCTTTGCCAAGATCAAAATTTCCCAAAAGGTAGTATGCACATTATGTTAACCATATGACATGATCATGTGATTAATTTTCTTTTTAACAGAATTTACATTAATGTATATTGCTATACAATTGTACCCACCACATTAAGACACATAATCTCATTTATAGTATTGCTTATATGCAGCAAGTTTTTGAAAGTAATATCATTTATAAATAATTATCTATACTAATAAAAGGGTAATATG
>NW_006323422.1:0-282 GCF_000327345.1 Myotis davidii
CCACAGGATGATGTTAGGGGGACTTGAGTGGAAGTAGGCAGAGGTTGCATAACCAATATTTTTTTCCAAGTAAATCAGCATTCACTGGGGATTTAAAGCTCAAGTCTAGATGCACATTTGAGAAATAAGTGCTTCCTGGAGGTTCCTGTACATTCCCAACTTGGGACTCCTTGCCAAGACATCTGGGCTGAAGTCAGGTATATTAGTATACATATATATCATTGTGAATGCTAACACTATGCACATTGGTCTACTCTATCTCTATCTCTATCTCTATCTCTA
>NW_006323423.1:0-282 GCF_000327345.1 Myotis davidii
CCTGGGCAGGGCCAGACCAAATAATTTTGTGGGACTTATAGGGCCCTCTGGATGGACATTCCCCACCCCTAATGTGTAGGTTGTGTTTCCCATATAAAAGTGAGAGTTATTTCAGCCTCATAAAGCAAAGAAAGAGACCAACGACAACTAAAAAGAAACAATTTGAATTAAAGAAACAGGAGTTGGTTTTGTCTTAACTAAATTCCAAGTAACTTTGTAATTCACTATTTCAAAATAACCTAGAGGCAGCTACCACTAAAAAGAGACATGAACACTTCATAT
>NW_006323424.1:0-282 GCF_000327345.1 Myotis davidii
GGAAGCAAAATCTCAATGGGTTGAGAAAATGCGTTGGTGAATGGCAGCTTTGTAGCTTATTTTATACATTATAATCAAAGCAGGAGACAGAAAGGGAGGGGATTATAGGGAGATGAGAGAGAGCAAAGTAGAGAAATCTGAGATTGGATAAAGAGTAAAATGGAGAGAGATATACTTCTTTTACATTGGTGGGCATAGGATAGTTAACAATGAACATTTACGGTACATAGAGATGGCATTTGGGCAACAAGATAATAATGAGGGGTTCTGTGGTCTCATGCT
>NW_006323425.1:0-282 GCF_000327345.1 Myotis davidii
AACTATATACATGTAATAAATATTTATAAAATAATATTTTCTTTTCATCCATCAATGGATAATCATATGGCCCTTCTGGAATTAGCTCCCAGCACTAAACAGACTGAGCCTTAAATGTGATTTTTTTCCCACAATAACCAGTGTTCTATTTTTTAGACATGGTTCAACTTCTAATTCTAAGCTCTGTAAGGGAGTGATTTTAGACTAGAAATATTATTTTTAGTTATTCAAATACGCAAAATCATCAACTAATAAAGCTGTGTAAATAATTTATTTGTTTAA
>NW_006323426.1:0-282 GCF_000327345.1 Myotis davidii
CCCACCCCTGCTCTATATAGTGGGCACATAGAGTTACTAAAACCTTTTGTGTATTGCTGTGGGAGAGGCTTTTTCTTGATTTTTAATAGCCATCATCATCTTGAACTTCTCTCCCACTTCCACATATTTTATGTGTGTTTGTTAGATGCAACCATTATCTTTCTTCCTTCCCATTACAGTATTTTTTTTCTTTCATCCAGTCCAGTATCAAAACATCTTTCTCTATGCCATTGACTATAATATAGAATTATAGTTTGTTTTTATTTCAAACATTACCATAAT
>NW_006323427.1:0-282 GCF_000327345.1 Myotis davidii
TTCTCTCACCATTTATTTATTTTCAACAATTTTATTTTCCCAACTGTGCTGCATTCCCAGGTCGCCACATAAGATTTGATTGGTTCTTACCTTCCAATCAATCTCTCTACCTTCCTTGTGAAAACAAAACAGAAACTCTGTCAGGGGCCAGTGTTTACCTCTAGATAATCACGTTCCTTTCCTACAAGTGGAATATTCATCCAATAAGGTGATATCATTCTCTATTTCTTTTTAAAAACCATATGTACTAACTAGAAAGGGTAACTTTTGATAAGCTTTGCT
>NW_006323428.1:0-282 GCF_000327345.1 Myotis davidii
ACATAGGCTAAACATTGGATGAACCATGAAAACGTGAGTAGTGACATAAGCCAGGCACGGAAGGACGAAGATTGTCTGAGTCTAGTTATGTGAGGCACAGAGTCCCACGTGGCCCATGGGAGCCGTCATGTCCCAGTGGGCGACATAAACACAATGGCTGCTGCCAGGGGCGTCGGAGAGGGGAACGGGAAGTGATGGGTTAACGGGGGCACCGAGTGTCCGTTTGGGAAGATAAAAATGTTTTAGAGGTGATAGGGTGGGTGGCTGTAGAACAGTGTGAAT
>NW_006323429.1:0-282 GCF_000327345.1 Myotis davidii
CCTGGCTCCGTGGCCACATCCCTAGGAGGTGACTCAGTCCCAGCCTCCGCTCTGAGGCCCCTCCAATGTCACCCTCCCTTCTGTGGGCCCCGTGGGGTCTCCGTTACCTCTCAGCAGCTGGGCAGGGCCTTTCTCTGGAAGGAGGAGCCTTGGTCCCCCACTGACAGGTGACAGCGGGGGGTGGGGCTGACCGGCTCCTCCTTGGAGAGACTGATGCCAAGGCTCTAAGTCCCACAGAGGCCCCGGCCAGTGTGGCTCAGCGGATAGAGCGTCGGCCGGCGG
>NW_006323430.1:0-282 GCF_000327345.1 Myotis davidii
ATTCTAACGTGCAGCCAAGGTTGAGAGCCACTGACCTAAGGATCCCACTTCTGGATAGCTCTCATCACCTGCCTTGAATCATGTTAATTCCACAATAGACTGTGGGAGACACAGCTGTGACCCAGACACTAACCCACCCACAGGAGCCATGAGGCGCAAAGAACAGTGAGAGCAATCAGATGAAGGAAATCCCACTCCCAACCTGGAAGTCCAGGAGGGCTTCCTGGAACTGGCATTGAAGGACATGAAAGGTTACAAGTGGAGGTGGGAAGGTGTCAGGCA
>NW_006323431.1:0-282 GCF_000327345.1 Myotis davidii
GCTCAACCCCTGAGCCACGCCGGCCGGCCGGGCTCCATGTCTTTTTCGGAGCCATTTGAACATAAGGGCAGAGCTCATGACCATATAAAGAGAGAGACCTCACCTCTACCCTCCCCACGGCTCCCATGGTGAGTAATCGTTTGCGTTGGTGTCTGCTGGCTCCCACCCATTATTCTTTTGCTCAATGATAAGCAGAGACGCTTTCTTAACGCCCCACAGACCCTTCTCAGTCTCCTCTGCTGCTGTTCATTTTTTGTTGTGGTTAATCCTCACCTGAGGATA
>NW_006323432.1:0-282 GCF_000327345.1 Myotis davidii
GGTGGGGCCACCTGGCCCACCTTCCGTGTCCTCTCCCTCCGGCCTGCCCAGCCCGATTGGCCCTGATCAGGCAGGTGGGCCAGACCCCACCCATGCCCAAATTCATGCACCAAGCCTCTAGTATCTACATAATGTATACATGACAAATAAGCACACTAATTAAAATCTAATTTCAGTTGCTGTAACATACAGATCCTAAATATTCGCAAATTAAGCAAAATAAAAATTTATTTCTTAATCAGCTGTGACCTGAGAAGTTATAGGAAACTGACACCCACCTTG
>NW_006323433.1:0-282 GCF_000327345.1 Myotis davidii
TGAGGGCTGAGCCCCTTGCACGGATTTTATGCACCGAGCCTCTAGTGTTAGTATAAATGCAGTGAGTTTAAATATTCAACTCCAATTTTCGAGTGCATAAATATTTTACTACCTCAAGTATGATAAACATCATTTAATCAAGTGACATTTTATTTATTAATTGTCCTTTATCTATGACTCCAAAACCCAACTTATAGTAAACTATTTATTTGAAACAGCAAAAATTGTCCAGCCAGTGTGGATCAATGGTTGTCAACCCATGAACCAAGAAGTCACTGGTTT
>NW_006323434.1:0-282 GCF_000327345.1 Myotis davidii
CTCATAACCAATATCTGCCTGCATGGCCTGGGGGTTGGGGCAGGGGAGGGGAATTAGGTCCTGACATAACCATTTTCAACTGTTAGTTTCCAACACACGAGTGCTTTCATAATATATGTGAAGCTAACTGTGAGTCACTGACTCCCAAACTTCACCATTGGGAATGGAGAGGAATGTTCACAAGCAGACATCACTGCCAGAGGGCGTTTCATTCCATTATCGATTTTAAGGAGGAAATCCACAGGAATGTCTGAAAGTTGGAGGTCACTTTATATACTATAT
>NW_006323435.1:0-282 GCF_000327345.1 Myotis davidii
AGAAACTCAGTTGATTATTTCATTGTTGCTTTTAATCTCCATGCTGAGTTTGCCTTCTAAGACACCCCGACAGTGTATCCAAATGGGAGGCTGAGAAGGAGGGCTCCAGTGAAGCAGAGATGTGTTTAAGGCAGACACCATTAATAAATCACTGATCGTTAAGATATAGATTAGATGATGGGCAGCAGATGGGGAAAGAGGTACTTCAAATTGCTTTTCTCATATAGATTATTGGATTAACAAGGAAGCAGCAGGCAAGTGGCAAACTGGTGTAATAAATTG
>NW_006323436.1:0-282 GCF_000327345.1 Myotis davidii
CTTTCTCTAAGTGGCTTATTTTGTTCAGCATAATCATCTCCAGGTCCTAGCCACACTTTTTGAGTTCTCAGCCTCTTAACATAATTAGCCTTACTTTATTGTTTAAATTTTAATGTGCTATTAGAACAGCTTATAAATATTTTTCATTTAAATAAAATGATAGTTATAATACAGTTCCACTTTATAGTAAAGTATATGAATATAGTGTCTAATTTGTCTTTCCCAGCTTAGATCATATAAATCTGTGCATAATTTTACTTTGTACTGAACTGCACACTTAAA
>NW_006323437.1:0-282 GCF_000327345.1 Myotis davidii
CTTCATCTTCATATGTCTTATTCTTTGAAACAGAAGAAAAATTTCAGATAGTAGGATCATTACATTTTAATTTATTTTTTTCATATGCAAAGAAATACAGCATTTATTTGGCTTTTCACTATTTTAGATTTTAAAAAGCAATTTATTAATTGTGTGTTCCATCTATTGAAATCCAATATTTCAGTAAAGGCTTGAGATTGTATAGAATAAAAGCAACGGATGGGAAATCATGCAACCTTAGTTTGCCCCTAAGTTTACTACAGTTATTTAAAGATTACAAAA
>NW_006323438.1:0-282 GCF_000327345.1 Myotis davidii
AAAAATCTCAGAAATGATAGGAATCCAAGTGATATGGATGGGGCACCAATATCATGTGATATAGATACAGATATTGTGGTTCCTCCCTTGGGCTGTTGGGAGCCTACCACCCCGGTGTTTGTTGGTTTGCTATGAGCACGTTAGGGTGGAATAAACATATTGAGGTGGTATGAGCAAGTGATAGCCATTTTTGAATAATATTAGAGAGCCGTTTGTAAGGACAGAGAGGTCCAATTAGGGAGGCAAGCAAAAGGGATTATAGGATCAATTAGTGCGTAGACA
>NW_006323439.1:0-282 GCF_000327345.1 Myotis davidii
CTGAGACTGACAGAGAGATTTAGAGGATAAACTTTGGAATGTCAAAATCCTAGCCTGAGGGAATAAATGCCTCCATTAACTGAACATATGCTCTGCCAAAGGCATTGTGCTAAGAACTTTACATGCATTGTCTCATTTAATCTTCCCAATTCTGTAAGGTAGGTAGTGGCGCTCAGTTTACCACTATGGAAAATGAGGCTTTAGAGCAGTACTCAATAGACTTTCTACATAATGGAAAGACCCTATAAATCCCTAGCGACTAGCCTCCTTGCAGTTTCTTCA
>NW_006323440.1:0-282 GCF_000327345.1 Myotis davidii
GGAAAAGGCAGGGGCTGGTACTAACTAGTGAAACAGCCGTTTGGGGACGGGCAGCAATGTTGGAACAAAGGGAAGATATACTGACTATTGGATGTCGTGGGAAGAAGGTGTATTTATTTTCAGAATATATACATCAATTTATTTAAAAATTTTTTTCCATTGATTTTTTTGAGAAAGTGTAAGAGAGGGGCTGTGGGGAGGCAGAGGAAGAGAGACGTCAATGTGAGAGGCATAGAGTGGTTGGCTCCCTCACTCGCCTGGACCCGGGACTGGTGCCGGAGG
>NW_006323441.1:0-282 GCF_000327345.1 Myotis davidii
CCTTGGGTCACCTTTCAAGCTTTTATTCCCAAAGGAAAGCTTCATTCTTTAAACCTCTATGGTCAGTTAGCAAGTATTTATCAAGGACTGATATGAGCCAGAAATTGTAGTAGAAATGAATGATGCAAACAGAGGGAGATAATACACAGTTCCTGCCCTTCAGCATCGCAGGGGGGGAAAGCATCCAAATAGGTAATCTATATGTATAAAAGGCGAATATACTAAGTGTCCGTCCGCCTGTCTGACTGGTCACTAGCGGGCAGAGGCTCAACTCAGGAGCTG
>NW_006323442.1:0-282 GCF_000327345.1 Myotis davidii
ATGAATTTCATGCACTGGGCCTATAATATAATAATGTTTGCATATAAATACTGTTTCTACTTACATTTGTGGATGCTAGTGAGCCTGACAAGTGGGCCATTTACTTAGGTGCCTGTCACAGTGTATATTGTCACTCCAGAACTTCTGGGAGTTCTATAAAGGCCTTCTGTTCCTCAAAATGGCAGAACACTCCGTGGGAGCTTAACTGAACCAACCATGAGGACTAAAGATAGCTATTTGATGATGAAATTAAAACATAAACATAAACATAAACATAAACAT
>NW_006323443.1:0-282 GCF_000327345.1 Myotis davidii
TTTCAAATATTTTAGTCAAAAAACTACTTTTCAAAGCTTTGGAGTAAAGGAATTTCTCAACACTAAAAAGTCTACACAGTATTTTATATTCCAAAAGTTTTTAAGAAAATACTTGTATTACACATGAAAACAAACAAACAAACAAAAAACCCACTGGAAAGAGGGACTGTGTTGAGAGAATCATGTTCTTACATTTTAAACTTGAAGAAAACTTATGAAAGGCCTACAATTAAGTGAAATTGTTTACTTTTTTCAGCCACAAATTTTTTTCATCCTTGATCT
>NW_006323444.1:0-282 GCF_000327345.1 Myotis davidii
GGAAAACAGTATGGAGTTTCCTCAAAAAATTAGGACTAGAACTATCATATCATGCAGCAATCACACTTCTCAATATATATCCAAATGAAATGAAAACAGGATATTGAAGAGATATTGGTACTCCCATGTTATTGGTGCATTATTTATAACAGCCATGACATGAAAACAAGCTAAGTGTCGGTCAACAGATGAATGAATAAAGATGTGGAATATAAATATATAATATTCAGCCATGAGAAAGGACATCTTGCTGGACCTTGAGGGCATTATGCTAAGTGAAAT
>NW_006323445.1:0-282 GCF_000327345.1 Myotis davidii
CCAACAGGACCCTGCAGCCATGCCAGCCCCCTATGTGTCAGCTCACTCTCTGTAAACCATGAGTGGGAATGGACAGGTAACGGACGGACTGGGAGCTTGGCTGAACATGGCACAGGATAATGCACCATGTCCACACAACACAGTCAATAAACACATACAAGTATCCACACAACAAGGTAACAACAGTGGGGTGTACATAGCCACATACTCTGTGGCCTGTGGAGACAAACCACCCTGTGTTATACAGGGAGACCACACAAGACATGCTGTCAGCAGACAACT
>NW_006323446.1:0-282 GCF_000327345.1 Myotis davidii
TTTTGTTTACCCATTCATCAGTTGATGAGTATTACGGTTGTTTCCGGTTTGAGAATCTTATGGATAACGGCACTGTGAACATTGTGTACAAGATTTTGTGTGAACATGTTTCCATTTCTTTTTGGTATGTGGAAATTCCAGGCCATTAGGTGACTCTCGTTTTCCAATGTGGCCCTGCTATTTTACATTTCGCCCAGCAATGTAAGGAGGGGTCCAATTTTTAAGTATTCTCATGAATGTTTTATTTTGTTTTATTTTTTTTAATCTTTAATTTCTTTATTG
>NW_006323447.1:0-282 GCF_000327345.1 Myotis davidii
CGGTATTAGGAAGGTTGAGAACCATTGCTCTAGCTCATCTTGCAATAAGGAGGCATGACTGCGCTTGCTTTTAATATCCTCTACCTCGGTGACTTCTAATTTAAAGAAAATGAGTCCTTTACCGACAGCTTGATCATCTTTCCCATGGGAACAACAGAAAAAATCTCCTGTTCATGACACTAATGAGATCATATAATAATAAGCAGCTTCTTTAATGGTGGAGTAAATAGATCTTTATTAACTTTTGCGACAGCCTGGATGGACCTGGAGAGCATTATGCTA
>NW_006323448.1:0-282 GCF_000327345.1 Myotis davidii
TTTGATGTCTCAGAAAAGACCTTTGGAGGCACCCTCCTTGCTCACCCTCCATAACCTCCTGCTGCCCTGAGCTCCCCAGGGGACGAGTCTTGTTCTCTGAACCTCTTCTGCTCTCCATTTGGGTCTCATTGGGCCTTCTTTGCTACCAATAAAATTATTCCAAATGAATGGGCATGGGCACCCGTTCAAGGCACTGAATTATTTGCCATTTTTTATTTTTGAAAATTAATGTTCCTGTTTAAAAGTAATGCTCTGGCCCTAACCGGTTTGGCTCAGTGGCTA
>NW_006323449.1:0-282 GCF_000327345.1 Myotis davidii
ATCACTAGCTGAATTACAACAATATCAGAATCAGTGGTCAGTGTTACAATCTCTGTATATATATAAAAGGCTAAGTGACCGACCGTCCGTCTGACCGACTGTCCGACCGTCCGTCCGACTGACTGTCCGACCGTCCGTCCGACCAACGGTCCGACCATCCGTCCGACCATCTGACCAACCGTCTGTCCGGCCAGTACAAATACGTGCACTGGCAATTTAAAAATAAATGTTGGGGCGGGGGGTGGTTGTGGGTTAATGGGGGGATGAGGACACATATGTAAT
>NW_006323450.1:0-282 GCF_000327345.1 Myotis davidii
TTACTAAAAACTATTATTTTGATCACCAAAATACCCAAAATAACAGGTTACAATGGAAAAAGGAAAATTTCAGAATCTATGTTCCTTAAAGAAATCTTCCAAAAGACAACCATCTCATTGCAATGTGGTCTTAAATCAACCGGTCTGTCAAATGGTGTGAATTTATAATTAAGATCAAATGTATATTCTCAAGATAAGTGGAAGATTTCAGCTGTTATCTAGTTATTTGAGGAAACTAACTTCTTTTCTTGGAAACCTCTAGTTGATCATGATGAAAACATT
>NW_006323451.1:0-282 GCF_000327345.1 Myotis davidii
ACTTTAAACAGTAAAGAATTTAAATTTAAAAAAGGCAAAAACAAACAAACACCACAATTCAGTGGTGGAAATAATAATCTTTTCAACAAATGGACAGCTGCATATCCATGAGATAACTGTATGACCAAATGCAAAGGAACAATGTTGAATTACTTCATACCATACACACAAAATAACTCAAACGTTACCATCTGTGAAAATCTGTAAAACTCTTGGAAGATAACATAGGAGTGAATATTTGTGATCCTGATTGTTAGGTCTGATCAAATAATTGAATCAATA
>NW_006323452.1:0-282 GCF_000327345.1 Myotis davidii
GGTGATTGCAGTCTCGTTCTTTGGCAATGGAGGCTTTTCTTTAGGTGCTCCCTGGGCTTGCCCTTGGCGGGTCATGTGTGTGTCCCTGTGTCCCTTGATGTCCATGGCTTCGGGGGATCCTGCCCAGTCTAGTGGTGTCTCAGGGTGTTCCATGTAAGGACGGTGCCAGTCACCAGTGTCTTCTGCAGTCGGTTCTCTGGTGGCGCATTGTCACGCTTCCTTGGGCCTTGTCTCCTGTGCGCTGGAAAGGGATGCATGGGCGTTGGTCACTAGCTGTGCTGT
>NW_006323453.1:0-282 GCF_000327345.1 Myotis davidii
AATAAAAACATATCCTTGGGTGAGGATTAAACAGACAAAAAAAACATGAGCTATTAAAATGCGTTAGTGATAAACAACTAGTGCTCTTGTACTCCCTTGCTCATACTCTTATTTTGTAATGTCATGTCTATTTAAAGTATACAGTTTCATCTGTTGTGGATGATAATGGGTAAATATTAGATTTTGAAGCAACAAGAAAAACAGTCCAATCATTCTTGTCCTCCTTAGTTACTTGGGAGCCTCTTCTGCTATTTTTTAAAAATACATTTTTATTCATTTCAG
>NW_006323454.1:0-282 GCF_000327345.1 Myotis davidii
ACAATTTGCATATTAGGCTTATATAGAGAGAGATTTTAAAAAATAGGTAATTATGATTATAACACCCAGAGTAGTCAAACTCAGAGACAGAAGGTAGAACGGTGGTTTCCAGGGACTAGAGCAAAGTGGGCACAACTAGCTAGTATTTAATGGGTACAGAGTTTCAGTATGGGAAGATAAAAAAAACATTAAACCATTAACATTATGAAGGCTGAGGCATGGGGGAAGGAAGACTCCATCCCTGTTCTACAGTTGCTGGGAACTTAAACTCTTATGAACTTT
>NW_006323455.1:0-282 GCF_000327345.1 Myotis davidii
GGGGGGACACCAAGCAGGAACTTCTTAGTGTTAACAAAGGAAGAATTTTAATAAGGAAAATAACATTTGCCTTCAGATGAGCATCCTGAAGTAACCCACAATAAATATGAGACACTCTACAGTCATCCAAAACCCTTCTGGTATTGGCAACTGGGTGACAGATTTTCAATGTTAAGGGAAGAAAATTGTTAAATTAAATGTATTCATAATGCCACTTTGCCCAGGTACTAGAATTTATCTCCCAGATACTATAAATAAGAGCAAGAAACCTTTTCGTTTTTT
>NW_006323456.1:0-282 GCF_000327345.1 Myotis davidii
TTTCTGCCTGTGATGCCGACTAGACGTGTTCTGGAAAGGCTGGTTTCCACTGCCGCAGGGCCTAGGAAGGAGGGGAGGACCCAGGTTCCTGCTGGGTGTCATCTGGGGGCCCAGGTGAGTGCTGAGCTGGTGGGTCCTGGGGCTCCAGGGTCTCTGTGCCATTGGGGTGCTCCACCCTCTCGAACGAGATGAGCATCTCGCAATGCGGGGTCTGCGGGAACAGGTCCACAGCCACAGCTCTGACTGGCCGGAAGGGGGTGCCCTTCACCCGATTAGATGGGG
>NW_006323457.1:0-282 GCF_000327345.1 Myotis davidii
TATAGGAAACAAGGTGTCTTACAAATATCTAAAATAGATAAGGAACAGTATGTCTGTTTTACCTCCACTCATTATTCACATCACAGGTAGTACTGTCCACTCCCTGCAGGGACCAGACAGTAGAAAATAAAACAAACAAACAATAAGCAAAAGAAAACAAACATTTAATGACCACTTGACACAAATTAACTCACTTAAACTTCAAAACAACCCCTTGAAATAGGTGGTTTTATTATTTCTATATTAGAAATGAAGAACCTGAAAAGTTTAATAAAATGGAGT
>NW_006323458.1:0-282 GCF_000327345.1 Myotis davidii
GCGGACCAGCACATTGAATCTGCTTCATTTTGAGCAAATGTGCTCTTCGTATGATACGCGGAGCAGAGAGTGAGTGTCTCTCGTTTGCTGAACTTGTCTTTGGTTTTGTTTTTTTATTCGATTCAGGAAGGCATCATGTTTTTGGAATTGTTACATGCATTAGGTGAGGATATTGAAGAACCCTCCATGACGAGGTGACATATCAAGAGGACAAGCATATCTTGTTCAATCCTTCTACTTTTTTGTAAAGAATAATTGGGAAACATTTCTTCCTGTCTCCAT
>NW_006323459.1:0-282 GCF_000327345.1 Myotis davidii
CATTTCTGGCTGTGAGGCCACTCAGCAAAAGTCACAGGCTATGCTAATAGCAGCTATCATGCACTGGGTACCCAAGGACCTTATGGTTGGGAGGCACATCAAAGAGTCATTACTGTATGGCCAGCAGAATTCATTAGGCTCCAAAGACCAAGACTAGGTTTGCGAATTAGAGGAGCATTACTCACTTTCCAAAATTGTATTTTAACTAACAATTCATTGGCCTCACTGTGCTGCAATGTTGTAGTATGTTGGTTCATATATTTTATAAATGCCATCACTTTT
>NW_006323460.1:0-282 GCF_000327345.1 Myotis davidii
CTGCCGCGCCTGACCAGCTGCTCTCCCTGTCCCTGATCGCTGCCGTCTCCTGCAGATGCATCTGGATGCAGAGTCTGACCAGGTCACTCCCCAGGGCAACAGCATGAGCGCTGGCTTTGGAGCTAAACAGACCTGACTTGGATCCCAGTTTAACCTGATATAATCGCTGCATCTTCTCCACGCCCTCAACTTCAGCAATTCTTGCAGAATTATTAGGAGAAATTAAGCCCCCAAGACACTGTAGGCTTAATTTTCTTCTTCTCTCTGACACTGCTCAAAAAA
>NW_006323461.1:0-282 GCF_000327345.1 Myotis davidii
ACCATAACACAGAAACACTGTACATTGTAAGGACAGAAAAAAGGCCTCTTTTTTTCCCTCAGTGTGGCCTTCCACAAATTATGAATAATAACTATTATTGGTAGTTAGATGCTAAGATTGCTGGCTCCGCTGATTCAAGCTGCCCCTCTATTCAAACAGGGGGAGGAGAAAAGACTATACTCTCAAGGTTGCATTCTTGCACCCCCCTCCTCCCTGCTGTTTTAACAACTCAGGGATAATTCACAACAAGGAGCCTCTAGTTAGTAGATTGTTCCCTCCCCC
>NW_006323462.1:0-282 GCF_000327345.1 Myotis davidii
CATTCATACCTGAGCAGTTTTGTCCCAGCAATGGGGCGAAGAAACTCTAGGCAAACATGGGACAGTTCCAAAGAGCAGTCTATCTTTGTAGAGGAGATAAGCTGGAAACATTTAAAAATGATTACTAAAGGACATATGTAAAATATGACCAGGAGGAATCAGAATCATTCATACCTGGTATTGGAGGTCATCCTGGATCAGAAAACTAAGTCTGGGTACAAGAAAAATAAACAAGTTGCTGGTAATTGTCCGATAAGAAATCCCTGCTTTTTCTTACTCCTG
>NW_006323463.1:0-282 GCF_000327345.1 Myotis davidii
AACAAGAAGTAAAACACATAATTGAGAAAACATACAGGAAAGGGATGCTGAATGGGGAGAAAAAATAATTACCTTGATGGAGAAATGAAAAACAAACGTGGAAGTGGATTGACCGATGGGGATTCCTCCCGCATCGAAGTCTCAACAGCTACGCCTAACGACGACTGACGCGAAAATACAAAAGCCTTAAACATCAAGGTTGCGAAAGGAAGTATTCCATTTCACCAAATTCAAGTAGCTACAAACAAAAACCTAAAATCACCTCATAAAAAGTTATTCATA
>NW_006323464.1:0-282 GCF_000327345.1 Myotis davidii
ATTAGCACATTCCCTCTTTATTAGATAGGATGTGACAAAATTATAAAGGTTAAAAGTAAAGAAAGGTTAAGATGTTGTGGCTTCCATTTCATTGCATAAGAATAAGTTTATCAAACTCCAACCTTAAGAGAAATTCTCTTTCTAAAACTATATAATAATTCAAACCCTTTATGGTATCAAAATATTTTTGTTCAGGATACTTTCTGAAATTAGGAAATGAATATAACTTTAAAACTACAACCAGAAGAATTAGGATATGGGAAAGACAAATTCACTTAAAAA
>NW_006323465.1:0-282 GCF_000327345.1 Myotis davidii
TTTAAGCCAAAGAAGTCCAGGTCTGCAATCAGTCACCCTGGGCTCGTGGGGAAGCAAGGCCCCGGCACATGAGAACCGGAGTCAGGATGGAGCAGCCTGTTATTGGGGTTTCAGATCCCCCCTGTGAAGCTGGTCGATGGAGAGAATTACCAAGTAGAATTAATGTACGACCCAACCAGCCGCCACTCGGGCTCTACCCTCTGCTGATGATTCATGAGGTGGGCAGTGTGGGATTGTAACTGGTACACATTAGCTTTTTCTTTCTTTCTTTTTTTTTTTTTT
>NW_006323466.1:0-282 GCF_000327345.1 Myotis davidii
CCAGTGACCTGGGGCAAGAGTTTGGGGAACAGGACAGGAGCACTGAGCAGGGAGGCAGAAGGGGACAACCTGGGGGTTCAGTAAGGGACTTAGAATCACATAGTGTTTGTCTCTTTGTGACTGGCTTGTTTCGCTTAACATGATGTCCTCCATGTCATAGAACATCAGAAATTCCATCCTACTATTCCATTGTAGGAATAGACCACCTTTTCTTTCGTGTTCACCCATCATCAGTGGATACTGGGTTGTTTCCATGCCTTGGCTATGGTGGATAATGCTGCT
>NW_006323467.1:0-282 GCF_000327345.1 Myotis davidii
GGTGGTGAGGAAATGGCAGTGGGAAGAGGAACTGGCATTAACATAATATCCTATTTAATAAATATAGCCTTTTTGCAGCAAATTTAATGGAAGCTAAGTGAAGTTGAGATAGGACTCATTTCTCAGGAAGATTCTTAATTCTGTGAACTCTTTTGTAGGAGGAAAGGGGTCAGTCTGTAAGGGCAGCCTGTCCAGGTAACACTGTGTTCAGTCTACTACTGTGTGAGTATCACTGGGTGGAGGGTGAAACCAGCTGCCACACAGCCAGGGCCCAGCTATTGA
>NW_006323468.1:0-282 GCF_000327345.1 Myotis davidii
GGGCACATGAACCCCCAAGGAGGTCCCACTGAGACACCCACCTTGTTTCCCCTTCCCCGGACCAGACTCGGGAAGCCCTCATCAAGATCCTAGAGGACCTCAGGCCCGAAGACCACTTCAACCTCATTAGCTTCAGCAGTGAAGCAAGCCAGTGGAAGCCATCGCTGGTGCCAGCTTCCACCCAGAACGTGGAGGAGGCCAAGAAATACGCTAATAGCATCCAGGCCCAGGGAGGTGAGCGCCAGGGCAGCCCTGCAGGGTGGAGGCTTCCGGGCACAAGCT
>NW_006323469.1:0-282 GCF_000327345.1 Myotis davidii
AAGTTTTCTTTAAAAATATTGAACTCTCCCACTGTTTATTCATTCTTTCAATCCATTTGTACATGGAACATAACCTGAATATCTATTATGTAGCAGACGTAGTGTACTCAGGACCCTTTCAGTCTATCTCCCAGACCCTTTTTTCATTCTTAAAAGGTTAATGTTGGCCAATATGAGCAAAATGAGATATTAAAAATGGAAGTATTAGGACTTAATCACAGTTGAAGCTTTTTTCTCCCTGCTTTCAACAATGGAGGGGATGATGACACATTTGTAATTCCT
>NW_006323470.1:0-282 GCF_000327345.1 Myotis davidii
TTGTTCTGCCGTTCAGTCTATTTGCATATTACCATTTATTATATAAGATTACTATGAATATTGTGCTCTATTAAGACTTTGCTTATCATTTTCCCCCTATGTTGCATTTATAGGATCAAGATTCTTGCTAGGGTTTTCATCTCATAGTCTTGGGATTCAAATACTAGTAGTTCACAGTTTTAGATGTTAGAAAATGAAAAAGTGAGATTTGTGTTTCTTCTTAACCAATGTAACTGGGCTAAACTCCATATGCCTCTTTACAAGATATCCATTTCACTTCTC
>NW_006323471.1:0-282 GCF_000327345.1 Myotis davidii
CTGATTGTCCCTAACCACTTCTGCCTTCCATCATAATAGTCAACTACCCTTTCAGTGCCAGCATGATAGACACCTAACTGCTCCTTTGCCGACATGATTGATCCCAACTGCACTCCCCTACAGACCCAATTGTTCCCAACTGCCTTTCCCTGCCATCCTGATTGTCCCCAAATGCCCTGCCCTGCAGACCTGGTTACCCCCAACTTCCCTCAACCCCAAATTCCTTCCCTTGCCGGCCTGATCTCACTCTCCTTCTGACCTGCTTGTCCTCAACTGCCCTCT
>NW_006323472.1:0-282 GCF_000327345.1 Myotis davidii
GATCTTAATGCATTAGGGTGTTTAATTTAGGGGGTGACACTATCCTTAGATTGATAGAACAAAACACAAGGTCACACGGACAATTACTTTACTCCTGGTTCAGATGAAGGCAATTCAAGTATGCCAAAGCTTTTTTAAAAAGATATCATCCCTATATCTTGATAGCTCTCAAAAGGGCTTAAAATAGCAATTATTGCAAATTTTTTAAATAATTCCAGACCATTAAATTGCTGTGAAAACCTTATAAGTGGAATCTAAAAAACAAAATAAACAGACAAGCAG
>NW_006323473.1:0-282 GCF_000327345.1 Myotis davidii
GGCTTCAACACAGGGAGCTGGGCTCCTCCTTAATGGTTGGAAACACGGAAGGAACAAAGCCCTGGACTTCCAGAAAAACCACTCATAGGAATCACAAAAATATTCCTGGGAAATGGTGGCCGCACGTATCCCAGAAGCAGACAATTCCCGGAGTTAACATAGAAGACACCGGCGCCCCCTGGGCCTGGCTTTTCCAACACCTCACACCCACCTGCAGCGACAACTTCCCTTGGGAAGTTACGACTTCTTCTTTTCCGCCTCTCAGATCTCATGCACACAACC
>NW_006323474.1:0-282 GCF_000327345.1 Myotis davidii
TTTGGTATCTAGTCACATGTCCTGAATTGTTAACTCTTGTCTGATGACTCTCAAATCTATACCTCGGCTCCCAAACCCTTTCCAGGGATGCAGACCCCACATTCCAACTGCACGGGGAAATCTCCACTTGCATCTCAAAATTAGCACTGCTATATTCAAGCTTACAGACGTTTCTCCCACTCTTGGATTCTCCAATGAGGTTAACGGCACTTGCATCTTCCAGAAATCCAGGCCACACTCTTTTTAGTCATTGTGTTTCTCTTCTCTTTCATATTCAGGCAT
>NW_006323475.1:0-282 GCF_000327345.1 Myotis davidii
ATTCTGTTTGCAGTACTCTGACAGCCAATCCCAATGGCCCACTGATAAGATCACTGATGTTATCCTAGACTCTTCCTTCTCAAGGCAGATTCATAAACATGAATTATAATAAGAACACATGATAGATATTTGCATGATGTCAGGGACTGTGCCAAGCATTTTATATACATAATGTGTATTTAACCACAAGTGCTTTAGGTAAATGCTTCAGTTATCGTTATTTTAAGAAGAGGGAGGAAACTGCCTCAGAGAGGTAAGTGGTGGGGATGGAATTTGGAACCA
>NW_006323476.1:0-282 GCF_000327345.1 Myotis davidii
TTTATCATGACTTTTGGTTTGAGGAAGCCACCATTTGGCAACTAAACCTGATATTCAGATGAAGCTCCCTGGGCAATTCCGCAGAGCTCAGCAAGGGAACCCGGAGTCTCAGCCGACCTCTGAGAGTTACTATGGAGAAGCTCTAAGTGGAGCACGTTATTCGGGAACTGAATGATACATTCTCAGAACAGCACCTCAAAGCGCTTAAATGCTGATCTCTGGTCCCCTGTCATGGGACAGCTCAAATTCATACATCGGAGGAGCACCATGCTGACATGTACA
>NW_006323477.1:0-282 GCF_000327345.1 Myotis davidii
ATCGGCTCCCCCTTCTCTGTCATCGTCAAGGCCTCTGGGGACTGTCCCTGTTCCCAGGGGGCCTGGCAGAGGAGGTGGCGCCTTCGCCAGGGCCGTGGTCCTTGGGGGCACCCTGCCTCTGGAGGTGGCCTGGGATGTAGATTCCACGTAGTACTCGTACACCTTGCCCTGCAGCCTGGGCCGCATCCCCGCCACCTTCTCCTGTAGGAGACTCGCCTCTACTCGAACCCGGGCCACCGAGGAGAAGGTGTAGGAGGCATTGGTGGCCCCCTCCTGCTGATG
>NW_006323478.1:0-282 GCF_000327345.1 Myotis davidii
ATATTAGGCTTTTATTATATAGGATAGGCTGGCCAAT
The DNA here is from genome assembly GCF_000327345.1 of Myotis davidii. Classification (NCBI taxonomy): domain Eukaryota; kingdom Metazoa; phylum Chordata; class Mammalia; order Chiroptera; family Vespertilionidae; genus Myotis; species Myotis davidii. Next base: position 38 of record NW_006323478.1, read on the forward strand.
ATTGTTTTTGTTTTTAGAAAAATTTACTTCTGACCATAGACAAGAAGGGAACAGATGTTCATGGCTTTAGAAAAACTATTCATTGCTTCTCAACCTTCTGGCTAAGATCCAGTGCAGAAAAATTGCTCACCCTAATTCTTGCAGCATGGCTTTGAGAGATATGCCCTCTGGTGGCTGAGGTTCAGATTCTGATCTTGGTGTTTGATTTCTTTGCTTGTTTCCTTGCTTGCTCACTTGCTCGGTTA
>NW_006323479.1:0-282 GCF_000327345.1 Myotis davidii
CATCATCAAATTCTTCTTCCTCACCATCCTCATTCTCCTTGCCCCCCTCATCTTCTCCTTCTTCATCATCCTCTTCTTCATCCACACTGTCCACCTCAGCATCTGAGTCAGGAGCTTCTTGATCCTCTTGGTCATAGCCGTCCAGTTAGGTCAGCTGGGACAAGAGTTTGAAGACACTCTCTCAGTAGTCATTCAGGTTAGTAACCTCACCATTAAACAGATCCAGGCTTTTCAGACATTCAACTTTTTCAAAGGTTCCAAGGTACTGATATCTTTCAGTTT
>NW_006323480.1:0-282 GCF_000327345.1 Myotis davidii
TCAATAAAAAAATATATTTTTTAAAAAGAGTCTGTGACTCCAGTTCGGTCACTTCCACAGAGTGTCACTGGGGCAAGGTACACAACCTCTGAGCTTCTGTCGCATCAGGAGAAGGGAGGGCACGGGCCTGCCTCTCAGTGTTGTTATGAGGATCAAATCAGAAAAGAGATGGGAAGTGTCCCAATAGTGTGCCCCGCATGTGCTGTTTCCTATCATCATCACTGTCGTTATTATCCACTAACTCCTAAGACAGGCTTATTCCCAAGTTCACATTTCTGAAAG
>NW_006323481.1:0-282 GCF_000327345.1 Myotis davidii
GAAATGCTGAAAAGTCACTAGAATGTTAAAATAATCAATGAAAGAATATTCTCAGTTAATTCTACAGTAAATTGGTCATTTGATGTTTCTATTTCTTAGGCCTAAATCCTGAACAGTGTCAGGGTGCCACAGAAGCAATACTTGCCCTCCAAAAAAAAATCACTTCCAAGATCATTATAGCTCTAGCACCCTCTGGGTCTATATTAGATGTCAAAGGATATTGTATATTCTACTTTCAGGAGTTGGAACTTGCAAGACTGTTGTTGAATCTCTGCTGCTGAC
>NW_006323482.1:0-282 GCF_000327345.1 Myotis davidii
TGTATCAACAGAAGCTAATGAACCGTATTGTATATCTGCACATTTTTGAGATTGGTAATCTAGGCAAAACATGAATATTAATAGTCCCATTTTAAAAATACATACACAAGGCTGATATACAGCCAGTATGTACTAATGTGGCACTACTATATTTTCCATACCTGTGTCCTTTCTGATGCATCAGTACCATTATCTTATTGGTTGATGTCTCTGTGGTACAAATTGATAAAATTTCAAATATCACCCTAGTTCACAAGTATCATAAAAATAACTCATTTTAAT
>NW_006323483.1:0-282 GCF_000327345.1 Myotis davidii
ATGTGATCAGTGTATCATTTAGAGTCACTGTTCTCGTGTTAATTTTTTGTCTGAAAGATCTATTTAGTCAAGTTAGCTGGGTGTTAACGTCCCCTACTCTGCTTTTATTACTGTCAATCTCTTCCTTAAAGTACTCCACAAGTTTGTTTTTATATTTTTAGGTGCTCCTATATTGGGTGGATATATATGTTTACCAGGGTTAGAGCCTCTTACTAGATCTATCCCTTTAGCATTAGGTAGCAACCTTTACTGTGTCTTTTGATGGTCTTCATTTTGATGTCT
>NW_006323484.1:0-282 GCF_000327345.1 Myotis davidii
TATATTAAAAACAATGACAGCAGGTAGAAACCTTCCTAGATTCTTGTCTTCTTTCATCGCTTCCCTTTCATAGCCAAACCTCTTAGAAAGATAATCTGTAACTTATCTCCACTTCTTAATCTCTCCTGTAACTCCTCTCTGCTCCAATGTAGCTTTGGCCTTGGTCAGACCACCTAAAGAGGATTTACTATCATGACCAAGGATCTATGTGTGCCTGAGGTTTTCAGTCCTTATCCTCTCTTTCTTTCTCTTTTATGAAATCTTTATTGTTCAGATTATTAC
>NW_006323485.1:0-282 GCF_000327345.1 Myotis davidii
GGCATTAGGAAGGTTGAGAACACTGCTCTAAGGTGAGTGACCAACAATTCCCATTTCACATTTGAAAAAACTCAAGCATTTTTAATTCCCTCAACTCTTGTTTCATACCCAGCCCCAACATCCTGAGGTTCACCTAAGAGAACTAGGTGGGATTCCTGGGAGACTGGCTAAATAAAGTTCCACTTCCAAGAGCCAGCTCAGGGTTCTGGTCCCACTGTAATCACTGGTCCACAAGAAAAAGCATCTATATCTGGCAGGTTTGGCTCAGTGGATAGAGCATTG
>NW_006323486.1:0-282 GCF_000327345.1 Myotis davidii
ACACACACACACAAGCACCACAGCTGTCTCAAATATTTGGCATTGTAGGAAGAAAGGCTTCAGAATACTATCTAAACATGGAAGTAACAAGAACCATAATTTAGCTTTTTTTAAGTTCAGAAAGTGTATAAATACTTTTTTAGGTCCTGATATGCTAAAGAAGGACTTGGGAAGCTCTAGTTGGAAAACAAATGATCAAGGAATATGATTTTTTATGAGAATATTAAAATCTTTCCAAACCCAAAAAGAAAGATTTAAACTCTAGGTTTGGAAAAGGAAGTG
>NW_006323487.1:0-282 GCF_000327345.1 Myotis davidii
CAGCCTTCTAGCATGGAAAGGAGGCAAATATGGGATAGCTAGAACTCCCTCCAGTTAAGATTTCCAATTTGTTTTTCATCTCACATATTTCTTCTCTGGTCAAAATCCATCAATGATACCCATTTCCTAGGCGATATAGTGCAAACTATATAACCTCACTAAAATGCCTGGGTTCAGGGAAAAGGGTCAGGATGCTTATGAATCCTCTGTTTTGAGAGACCTTGATATTAACAATTTTCTCAAATATCTTTCTAGAACAGTGGTTCTCAACCGTCCTAATGC
>NW_006323488.1:0-282 GCF_000327345.1 Myotis davidii
TTGACATTGGCCTATTCAACAGCAATGTTGTGAGACAAGAATACAGGGGAGTAATAATTTAAAGGATTGAAAAGAAACAAATTTTAAGCCTTGGATTATATGCAGTTAAGGTCTTTTAAATTCGAAGACACAGAAAATGATGTTATCCAAAAATAAAGTCTCAAAAGTTGTATTTCACATAAATCCCTTTGAAAATATTTCTAGAGGAATACTCCAGTAGGAAGAAAAATAAACCTACAAACACACTATTAGTTTTGTGGAAAAAATGATTGCTGTTAATGA
>NW_006323489.1:0-282 GCF_000327345.1 Myotis davidii
ATGATTAGTGATGTTAAACATCTTTTCATGTGCTTATCAACATTTCAATACGTTCTTTGGAAGAATGTCTATTCAAGTTATTTGCCTTACTGAAGTTCTACTCAAGTACTTTTGAATTGGGTTGTTTGTTTTTGTTGTTGTTGTTATAGTTCTTTTTCTTTATATGTTCTGGATAGTAATCCCTTATTAAATATGTAATTTGTAGTTGTCTTTTTACTCTGTTGATAGTGTCCTTTGATGTATAAAAGGTTTTAACTTTGAAGTCCAAAATGTCTATTTTTT
>NW_006323490.1:0-282 GCF_000327345.1 Myotis davidii
GGCTGCCAGTCAGCTCTGCAAAGGGGAAATCCCAACACAGGAACAATGACCACTGGGATTACCTCCATCTGGGAGTAAGCCATCCCCAAGTTTGCTTCCTTGATGCCAAACAATCCAGTTCCTCTCTGTATGTCCATGGTTCCTCCAATGCTGCTGCCAAGTGCTGGGATCAGAGGTGAAGGGACTGTGTAAGTTTGTGCACCAGCTCTTTATGAGGAACCCCCTCAGTCTCCAGTAGTCTCCTTGTCATTCAGCCACTATCCCCACTGTTTTTTTAAAAAA
>NW_006323491.1:0-282 GCF_000327345.1 Myotis davidii
CATAAGGCTAACAAAACTAAAGATTTTCTTTGCAATGGGAAAGATTCCTAATTGATAAGCTTGACTTTCCTGATAAGCAAATAGTATAAGTTAACACTCATTGGGTTTTTTTTTAGAGTTAACATTTAGAATTTTTGGATACCCAAGTATTATTTTTAATATTGGAAAATAAGCCAGAACTAGGTACTGGACAGATAGAATTTGCCCAAATACAGAGAGGGTTGGATTAGGTTGGCCCAGTCCTTGTAATTTGAATTCCTGATTTATATTGGATTAATTCTT
>NW_006323492.1:0-282 GCF_000327345.1 Myotis davidii
TATGATTCTAGGGACATCATAAAGAGATAATTTTGTATTCTGATATATGTACTTTAAAATGCATGGACAGTTAAGCTTAGTAGTATAATAATTACAACCACAAACTTTGTTTTCAAAGACATAGATTGAATTATGTATTGTGGCTTTGGCTAATTAATTGACCTCTCTAATTCTCAACTTTCACACAACAAAGTTGGGAATAATAGTACTACTTACTGACAGCAGTCGCTGTTAAGATGAAAACAGATAATTTTTAGAACAAGTACTTGACTTTCAGGAACT
>NW_006323493.1:0-282 GCF_000327345.1 Myotis davidii
TGAAGGGTATGTCTTGCCCAGGTCTTGCAGAGGCCCATGTGCCCCAATGCCTACGATTTCACAGGTGATGTTCACTGGTTTGAGGACCATAGAAGTGATGGAAACCCTTTCACTGAAGAAACACTGACCTAATAATTGTTGGACGAGACTTCAGCCCATTACATGGAATGGTCCTCACCTAACTTGGCATCCAGGAATTGTTTTCAGGAAAAGACTACAGCAGTTCTGTGCACACAGATCCATGGGACCCCAGGCATGTTTATCTTCTGTGGAGCAGTCATT
>NW_006323494.1:0-282 GCF_000327345.1 Myotis davidii
GTTTGAGTTTGATGATAGATTTTAACAGAATTAACATTTAAATATTAAAGAAATCACACATGATTACAGAATTATACAATATCCCTAACATAAAATACATTATTATTTTTTTAACTAAAATATGAAGGATTCTTACACCATAGAGGCATTAAATAAGTTTGAGCTTAAAGTGTGGCAATAAATTTTTTGTTGTTGTCTTAAATTTTACATATGTCTTTTTTTTCCCCAGTTGACACCCCTCCCCTCAAGCATTCCCACCCCGGGCAAGCCCCCACCACCCCA
>NW_006323495.1:0-282 GCF_000327345.1 Myotis davidii
TTCAGCCAATAACAATGCTACAACATGGATGAACCTCTAAAACATTATGCCAAGTGAAAGAATTCAGACAGAAAAAGTTATATATTGTGTGATTCTCTTGTGGAGACAGACTGTAGATTGGTTGTTGCCAGAGGCTGGGAAAGGCTAATAGTGAGTGATTATTTATTGAGTATGGAGTCTCCTTTGGGGTCAATAAAATGTTTTGGAACTGGAGAGAGGTGACAATTGCACAACATTGTGAAAGTACTGAATGCCACTGAATTGTATACTTTAAAATGGTTA
>NW_006323496.1:0-282 GCF_000327345.1 Myotis davidii
TTGCGTATTACCCTTTTATTATATAGGATTATATGCAGGCATACTGCATAGTGTCTGGTATACAATAGGTGCTCAGTGTTTGTGGTCTTGAATTGATTTAATGTAAACCAGCAAAATACTTATTCAATCTCAGATGTTAAAGACTCTAGATGCTGCCCTTTCTAGAGGCATCTGCCATTTGAATAGGGGACTGGAGATAGCAATACGGTTACGCAGAGCTTAACACAGGCTATGGTTCTGAGAAATGCATCGCTAGGTGATTTTGTTGTTGTGCAAACATCA
>NW_006323497.1:0-282 GCF_000327345.1 Myotis davidii
AGGGAAATCTGCTTCACTCAAAGCCCATTGATTTAAATGTTAATGTCATCCAAAACATCATCACTGAAACATCCAGAATAGTAGTTGACATGTATTAGGCCCAACCAGAGTGAGCTTATAAAATTGCCTATCACAGGACACACTAAATTCGATCTTTTGGATGTTGTGTTCTGAGTTCTTGCTTAGTTCAAGAACCTAATTTGCATGACTATAAAAATAATGTCAGTGCTACATGTGTTTCTAGGTTTAGATTACTTAGCCTAATAGCAGCAAGTAATTTCA
>NW_006323498.1:0-282 GCF_000327345.1 Myotis davidii
ACCGAATCTCAGCAATCCTAGCGTCTGTGTCATGCATTCTTTTAAGTCAACATGGGCCAGGCGGGTGTGCCTCAGTGGTCAGGAGGTCAGGGTTCCATTCCTGGTTAGGCACCTGCAGGCCTGCAGGTTAGATCTGGGGGCCTGGGGGTGGTGGTGCAGGCGGCAGCCTATCATGATACTCTCCCATCATGGATGTTTCTGTCTCTCTCCCTCTCAGATCCCCTCTGGAATCAATAGAAATATATTTTAAAAAAATTTTTTTAAAGGGTTGGTTGGAATCGG
>NW_006323499.1:0-282 GCF_000327345.1 Myotis davidii
TGGTTAAAAATAATCCAGATCATGCCTTCCTCAGCTTAAATTCTTCCAATTGCTACCCATCTCACAGAGTAAAAGCCAAAGTCTTTACAAGGCCTACGTGGCCGTCTCTGCCTCCACCTCCTCCAGTTCTATCAGTTGGCTCTTACAGTATAACAAACTATCCCAAAACTTGTTGGCTTAAGACATCAAGCATTTATTATTATAGCTCACAGCTCTGTTGGTTGACTGGGTATCAACTGGTTCCAGGCTATTCATCTGCAGATTGGGTGGTTTTTGCTCTAG
>NW_006323500.1:0-282 GCF_000327345.1 Myotis davidii
AGAGAGAGAGAGAGAGAGAGAAGAAAGAGAGTTTTTATACAATGCACTTGGTTGTTTTGAAAATTAAATGAAATGACTTCTGTAAAGTATCTGGCATATATATAGTAGATGCTCATGAAATATAAGTACCAAGAATTTAGAGGGAGGTAGACAAATAACTCTTCTGCAGATATCTTTAATTTTTTTTCAAAACCTTTATGACTCATCTTTCTTTGGCTTTAAAATAACATGCTAATTGGAAGCCATGCTAGGAATTTTAAAATATGACAATATGACATAATT
>NW_006323501.1:0-282 GCF_000327345.1 Myotis davidii
TTTTTTTCTAGAAAATGTGGTGAATAAAGATTCTTTAGGATCATTGTAAACTTTTATCTACTGAATAATTCATGTCCCTTCAAGGATTTTCACTGATTATAGAATATCAGAACTCACTCAAATTTGGAGATCTGGTTCAACCTCATGATTACACAATGAAGAAACTGAAATTCAAAGCGTTTGAGCTATTTGCCCAAGGCCAGTTGTTGGTGGCACCGAAATTAAAACACAAATGTCCAGAATACTAGGCAAGTGGGCTTTCTGCAATACTTTCAGCAAGGC
>NW_006323502.1:0-282 GCF_000327345.1 Myotis davidii
AAAGTATTTAGGGGAAATTCTCCACCAGGAGAACTAGAAGAATAGTAATGGCTCTATCCCATGATATGGCAATGCCCATGCAATTACCTAAAAAGAAATCTAGAAACTTGTATTCTTTGGAAACTTACTTCTCCTTTACTTCCCATAGTCATCATGTCACCATATCACTTATCTCCATAATTTGTAAAATTCATTCTCTTCCTATCTTCACTGACATTTAGTTGTGAACAAAGAATGAGGTTCCACAGAAAGTAACTTCACAGGATGGATCTGATAAAAAAA
>NW_006323503.1:0-282 GCF_000327345.1 Myotis davidii
TTCCTTGGTATTATCTGCCCAAGCTGAGCAATGACGGGGTCAGATATTCAGAACATATGTGATGTGCTGTGTTTCTAAACACGACCAGCGTGTGGGTACCGTGGATTGCAGCTGGGTTAAAGTTTGAATCCACTCCACACACCACCCCAATTATGTATTCACATGGCCATCAAGCCCCACCCCTCCAACTCTGTAGCATCTCCTGACGGAGGCCACACACAGTCATTGTCACCGCCCTCAGGGAGCTGGCCAGTGGAGGCCCCCACTGCCCACAGCACCCAC
>NW_006323504.1:0-282 GCF_000327345.1 Myotis davidii
GGGTCATTAGTGGAGCACAGGTCCCACCTCTTTCCTGGCTGTTGTTTAGCATATTCCACACCTCAGTGCTGTACTGTCCATGCCTTCTGTTATTTAAGCTGTAGAGTAAGTCTTTGCAGCTCTTAGTTGGAGAAACCAAGGTTTAGAGATACCTGCTTAGGCCATAACAGGGGCAGAGTTAGGTTGCAGGATGGCATGTCTGACTCCAGAACTTGAATGTGCTGTACAAGGCCAAGAGGATGGGCTGTGGAGACTCCCTCCTTCCCGAATCTCCAGCACTCG
>NW_006323505.1:0-282 GCF_000327345.1 Myotis davidii
GGAAAAATATCCTCAGGTAAGGATTACAAAAAAGAAAAAGAAATCTTGCTTTTCTGACCTCCAGTCTCCCCGCTGCCCAGCACCCCCACTCAGAACCCCCCGCATGCCATCAGCACCCCAGCATGTGCTCAGGTGGAAAGGACATTCTTAAGCAGGTTTAATTGTGGTTGAACACATCGAACACGAAATTCAGCATCTGTACCATTTTTTTTTTCTTGTTTTGTTACTCTTCAACCCAAGGATATTTTCCATTGATTTTTGGAGAGAGTGGACGGGAGGGGG
>NW_006323506.1:0-282 GCF_000327345.1 Myotis davidii
TTCATCTGTAAAATGAGGGCTCTTGGTACTATGCAATAGAACTTTCTGTGATGATGGAAATGCCCCATGTCTGTGCTAATACAGTACCCATTAGCCATAGATGACAATTGATCATTTGAACTGTGGCTAGTGCATCTGAGAAATTTAATTTTTAAATTAAACAGCCACATATGGTTAGTGGCTACTGTGTTGGGCACATAGTTCTACCTCACAGTGTTGTAGGATAAAATATACAGAGCTCAAGATGTTTTTTAACTATTTTTATTGATTTCAGAGAGGAAG
>NW_006323507.1:0-282 GCF_000327345.1 Myotis davidii
GGGTCCTGGGAATGATATGTGATTAAAGCTGAACCAATTAAGCCTTTTATCAAGGTTTTCTCACTAGAAGTGAGGAAAAAACACCATGAGAAGGAGATCTGATGCTCAAGAATTCTTGATATAGCATATCCCACCATCTGGATAAAGGTGAACTGTAGGGTGATAAAGTAAATGGAACGAACATACATGGAAAAGCAAAGCTGTGAGTGAAGTGACAGTTCTTGTCACCCTACACCCAGTCTCATAGCCCCTAGCAGGGGTCCTCAAACTTTTTAAACAGGG
>NW_006323508.1:0-282 GCF_000327345.1 Myotis davidii
CCTCTCCCCCTCTTCCTTCCTCTCTGAAATCATAAAATATATATCTTTTTTTTAAAAAGCATGAATTTGTTGCATTCCTTTACAAGTTCCACTGGGAATTTTTTAATTAACATTGCTTGAATGTATAAATTAATTTGGGGAGAATTAATATCTTTTTTGTCGTTAATTCTCATCGAGGATATGTTTTTCCATGGACTTTTAGAGAGAGGAGGAGGGAGTGAGGGTAAAAAGAGAGAGAAAGAGAGATACAGATAGAGATAGAGAGAGAGAGAAAGAGAGAGA
>NW_006323509.1:0-282 GCF_000327345.1 Myotis davidii
TTTCTAGAATAGACCACATGTTAGGACACAAAATAAATGTGATTAAATTAAAGAAGATTGAAATCATATTAAGCATCTTCTTTGACCACAATGTTATGAAGTTAGAAACTGATTACAAGACAAAAAAACCTGAAAAACACACAATCACATGGAAGCTTAATAACATGTTACTAAACAATGAGATGAAGGAGAAAAATCAAAGTTATCTTGAGACATGAAAATGAACACATAACAACCTACACTTTAAGAGACACAGCAAAAGCAGTCCTAAGATGGAAGTTC
>NW_006323510.1:0-282 GCF_000327345.1 Myotis davidii
AATGGATTGTTGGGGGTTTTTTGCAATATCTGATCAACATGAATTATGTGGCTCACGAGTAATCTCTAATTTATCTTTTATTTTATCCTATGACTTAGAGTTAAGGTGACATCCTGATCCCAATACATTCACAATTTAACTTTACAAATTGAAAGAAAAAGAAGTGATAACAAGGAGAGATGGTTTATTTATGAACTAGAAGCCTGGTGCACCAATTTATGCACCAGTAGGGTCCCTCGGCATAGCCTGGGGGATCTGGCTGAAACTGGCTCTCCGACATCC
>NW_006323511.1:0-282 GCF_000327345.1 Myotis davidii
AACTTTGCTTATCTTTCTAAAAGTGAAGAAGAACTGGCACGCAGGTTGAGATTTATATTCGAACAGGAGTGTGATTTGGAGCTTTCTGAAAGAACCTGTGAAGCTTAAAGATATATCAGGCGTTGTGAAGAACTGGGTCCGTAAGGTTAAAGATAAAACTGCGAAAACCGGTACGAGGAACCTTATGGAGGTACGGAACTGTCCTATAGAACGAAATGTATTCAGAATACATCTGAACGAAAAGAGCCATAATAATGAAAAACATTACAATCGAGGTATGCT
>NW_006323512.1:0-282 GCF_000327345.1 Myotis davidii
AAAAAACAAAAACAAACACAAAAAAAACAAACAAAAAACAAAACAAACACAAGTAACTAAATGTATTAAGAATCTGAAGTTTCACTGCTTTATAAATAATTAAGGGGAATATATTTGAAATATATATATTTTACCATATTATGATCTAGAAGTATAGAAAAATGACATAAATATAAAAACTGTTCGATATGAAGGCAAAGTTAGGAGAATTCTGTTTGACATTAATAACAGGATTTTAATTGTGAAGCCATTTCTCTGTAGTTATACTATATATACATATAT
>NW_006323513.1:0-282 GCF_000327345.1 Myotis davidii
GTTGAGCTGTATGAGTTCTTTACATATTTTGGAAATTAATCCCTTACGACATGTATCATTGGCGAGTATGTCCTTCTATACAGTGGGTTCCCTTTCCATTTTTGTGGTTTCTTTTGCTGTGAAAAATAGAATCTTTTTAGCTTGATAGTTTATTTTTCCTGAGTTTCCCCTGCCTGGAAACCTATCGGCAAAATGCTTTGAGAGATTTTACTGCCTGTATTTTATTGGAGGATTTTTATGGTGTGGCAACTTACATTTAAGTCCTTTACCCATTTTGAGTTT
>NW_006323514.1:0-282 GCF_000327345.1 Myotis davidii
TGTACTCGACCATCTTAGGGCATCAGATTGGACACTCACGCAGGGAAGCCCATGAAGAGATAAACGTTACCTTTACCCTGCCAGCTGCTTGGCATGCGGATGACTGTGCCCTTCAGTCACTGTGAGCAGATGGCGTTCACAGCCTGCATGACGCTCACAGCCAACCCTGGTGTGTTCTCGTCGCAGTACAGCCACCGCACTGTGTTCCGGACACTTACAGCAATGCCATGCTCTGGTACCAGATCTTCCTGACTGCTAGAGATGCCAACACAAAATATGCTC
>NW_006323515.1:0-282 GCF_000327345.1 Myotis davidii
TAAGCCACCTAGTCTATGGTATTTTGTTATAGCCACTAACTAGTACAAGTGGTGATCAAACAACCCAGCACTGTTAACATAGCAAGTTACTTAGATACAAAATTTGTTACACATGTCCTAAGTTGATAGCACAGTGTTGTGAAATCATTTTTGCAACTCTATGTCATCTTTACTTCTTAGAAATGACTCAGTCCATATCAATAATTGTGGAAAGAGGAACCATAAGCCTCCTCTCATCTCTCTTGGTCAGTGAAGTTGTTATTCATTGGAGAGATAACATTT
>NW_006323516.1:0-282 GCF_000327345.1 Myotis davidii
AATTTAATAAGAATAAAGGATTTCTTTTGTAAATATATATTGTAGCATCTATATGTATTTCTTAAAGTATTTCAAAATATGAAACAAAGTATAAGAAATGTCAGCTCACTATTGAGAAAAAGTAATGTATCTTTGTACAGACACAGGGATCTGGGACGGGGCCAGAAATATGATTAAGATTAAAACATTATAATAGACAATTTACAACTTATGAAAGCTTTTAAAATCAGAATATAATGATACCATTAATTTTCCTAATTAAGTGATCTCCTCAGAAGGCAC
>NW_006323517.1:0-282 GCF_000327345.1 Myotis davidii
TCTTAGGCGACCCCTGTGAAAGGGTCGTTCACAGGGTTGAAAACCACTGCACCTAAGGTACGGAATCTCCTTAAAAGATTATTATCTTCAAAATCATGCAAACAATGTGTGTTGCTCCATAATTTATCACAGATTGTTTTAGCGCACAAATAAAATTTCCACCAAATCAAAAATTACCCCTTTCTAGGAAATTCCCCTAAACTTGCTGGATTTGCGTAATGTTTATCTTTTAAGCTCTGTGTCATTTCCTCCAAGCAGACCTCCTGTGGTAAACACTGAAAT
>NW_006323518.1:0-282 GCF_000327345.1 Myotis davidii
GTAGAAGATTTATTTCTCCCTGTGTTTTTGCACCTTCGTCAAAGATCCGCTGGCTGCACTTGTGTGAGCTATTTCTGAGCTCTCTAGTCTGTCTCCTGGATGTATGTATCTATCCACCAACACTACCATCTTCACTACTGTAGCTACACAGTAAGCCTTGAAATTAAGCACAGTGATTTATTCTTTCTTTCCAAATGATGTTTGCTATTCTAGATCCTTGGACATGCCACATAAATATTTAAAAATATTTCTTTACTGATTCCAGAGAGGAAGGGAGAGGGA
>NW_006323519.1:0-282 GCF_000327345.1 Myotis davidii
TCTGGAGGCTAGAAATCCAAGATCAAGGTGCTGTCAGAGTTGGTTTCTGGTAAGACATCTCTTCCTTGCTTCTCACTGTGTCCTTGCATAGCCTTTCCTCTGTGTATTCATGGAGAAAGAGGGAGAGAGCCCTCTGCTATCTCTTCCTTTCCTAGTTCTGTTGAATTAGGGCCCCACTCTTATGACATCATTTAACTTGAATTACCTTCTTAAAGACTCTGTCTCCAAATGCTGTCACATTGGAACAGTCTTCTCAACCTTCTGGCCCTTTAAATATAGTTC
>NW_006323520.1:0-282 GCF_000327345.1 Myotis davidii
AAAGTTGCTAAGAGAGTAGATCTGAAAAGTTCTTATCACAGAAAATAATAGGATAGTTATGTGGTAGTGAATGTTAACTAGACTTATTATGGTGAGTATGTCATGATGTTGCTGGTGGGAATGCAGTCCTTCCACTGAGTCACAAGAAAAGCATTTTGGGGACCCACGTATGGGAGGCTGAGATGTAGTAGTAAGATTTACTGGAATAGAAATAAAAGACTGTCCCCAGGTTCCGATGCCCCATCTCCGTCTGTCCCACTGTGGAAGAAGTCCAGCCTTGTC
>NW_006323521.1:0-282 GCF_000327345.1 Myotis davidii
CTTCAGGAGTACAGAGTAAAGGAAACATAAGTACTGTATTTGAAAAGTTAACAATATAAGGCAGCCAGCAATGCATCAAATGAATGCTGCTGATGTTTCTGACAAAATACAATTTTTCCCACAATACTCTTTCACTAACCTATATCCCATAAATGTTTGCTATCTCTCTCACCTCACCTAATGATTTTGTTTTTATGCAGATGAGTTTGCAATTGCTGAGTACAATGCTCCTTGCAGCAAAGGTAAGTAATTCACACTCCTTCCAAATGCAGTCAGAACCCC
>NW_006323522.1:0-282 GCF_000327345.1 Myotis davidii
CCAGAAGAGCTTCCTGTCATTTCCTGCTCCAGAACTCAGAAGACCACCCAGCAGAGAAACAAGAATAAAACTCTTCCTATACACTGGAGTGAGGGACTTGGGGCTCTGGGGCTCCTGTGGCCTAGTAAATAGATACCCCTAAGTTATTGTGATCTCTGCAAGATCCCAACCAACCTCTGGCCTCTCAGTGCCTGAGTCCAGGAGCTCCCATCCCAGCAGGCTGGACTGAGCTGAGAGGAGGCAGACAGCATTTAGGTGTAATTTTATGCATTGGTATGAACA
>NW_006323523.1:0-282 GCF_000327345.1 Myotis davidii
CCCGTTTATTGTAAAGGATAGCATAAAAGGTACAGATGAAGAGTCAGATGAAAAGGTACATAGGATGGGGTCTGAAAGAGCCCCAAGTGTAGGAGCTTCTGTAAACAGTGTCCTACCTTACTAGCATGTGGATGCATCTATCAACATGCAAACTCAACAACTCCTGTTCAAAAGTTTTTGTAGAGCTTAAAGTGTAGCCATCCCCCTTCCCTCCCCAGAGGTATATGGATGTGGCTAGAAGTTCCAGCCCTCTAATTACTTAGTCTTTTTGAATATATATAT
>NW_006323524.1:0-282 GCF_000327345.1 Myotis davidii
TCCAGCTAGCCATGCAATTTGAAGATTGCTCTAGGGTTTCCTGAGCTCCTCTTTTAGCTTTGGAGAAAGCTGATGAGGAGAAAAAATGAGGTAAAGCAAGAGAACACAAATATCAAGTAGACACCATCTCCATTAGGTTGCCCATCATTATCCTCTCTGCCACCGAGTCAGAGCTCAAACAGGAGCTGCATGGACAGTGTTTGAGTTTGTCTCCAGCTACCTAACGGCAATGGAATAGCCTAGCTGGAGAGCTTCCTGCAGAACATGACAGCAGCTGTATGT
>NW_006323525.1:0-282 GCF_000327345.1 Myotis davidii
CTACTGTGTGCTCAGTACTGGGTCTGCACCACTCATTAAGGGGCCGGGGACGTGGGGCTCAGACGGCAGGTGGCTCTGGCATAAGGACATCAATCTCAGAGGCAGCCTGTGTGCAACCTGGCTCCTGTGTCCAGGTCCTGAGGGACTGGGAGCCTGTGGCCCTGTAGCCCCCCTGGAAGATGGGAGTCCAACCGGAGAGCATGTTTCGCTGCTAACACTGGGGAAGATTCCCTCCCCTTCCCCCACCCAACCTAAGGTGACCAACCATCTAGGTTTCCCAAG
>NW_006323526.1:0-282 GCF_000327345.1 Myotis davidii
AGCCTGGAAGCTTTGAGCAAAGAGCAGTAGGTGAGACTGGCCACATATTTGGGGCCACAGGCCTTCCTCATTCGCATATTGGGAACTCTATTGTCCATTCCTGACACATGCTGATACTCGATATTTTTACAGTTTTTAAGTCCGTGTTACAAGAGCTAGGCCTCTGATTAGAATCTAATACCTCCTTGTGACCTGTTTGAATGATTGTATGAGCTAGATGGATAGTAGATATTGCATTTCATCATTTAGGGGGTATAGTGAGCCATGGATAGATAAGCAAAA
>NW_006323527.1:0-282 GCF_000327345.1 Myotis davidii
TTTGTAAGAAACTGTCAAACTATCTTCCTGAGTATCTGTACCAATTTCATTCCCACCAGAGATGAATGAGAGCTCCTGTTGTTCCACATCTTCATAAGCATTTGATATAACCAGTATTCTGGATAGTGTCCATTCTATAGGTGTGCAGTGCTATCTCTTTATTGTTTTAATTGCACTTCCCTGATGACATATGATATGGAACATCTTTCCATATGCATATTTTCCGTCTACATATATTCTTTGGTAAGATAACTTTTAAGGTTTTGGGCCCATTTTAATAAG
>NW_006323528.1:0-282 GCF_000327345.1 Myotis davidii
ATTACTTTAGGCATGTAGAAGAATCCAATATCAGCCAGAGTTAGTCCTAGAATACATGCTGAATATCGTTAACAATCTGTCTCAAAGCAAACAATATGGAAGGTTCTGTGTATAATATAGTATACTGTGTACTCAACAGGTCATACCACCTACAAAATCTAAGAATAAGAAATGGTACAGATTTGTGGAATGAACAAAAATACCTTTGCCCTTTTTAATGCCAGTTATAATTCTGAGAATCAACCCTCCTTACATTGGGTTTCCCAGGACAAAGTGTTTTCT
>NW_006323529.1:0-284 GCF_000327345.1 Myotis davidii
CCATTTCTGTGTTTTTGCCTTTGCACTTACTCAGTGAATTTTATCCCTGTCCTCTAGTGACAGTTGTGGCACAGGAGCTGACAGTATTAACTGGCTCTCTGGGTTCTAGCTCAGAGCTTTATTAAGCGTTTTAGATTTATTAGCGGCAATAGAGTTTGCTTGATGCCATGGTGGGTTATTCTAAACATTACTCTCTAAGAATTAGCTTTTTCCATGACTTGTTGCCTCAAGTGTATAGTAACTTGGTCTTGTTTTTTTTGTTTACTCTTGGCTTTGAAAAAAAA
>NW_006323530.1:0-283 GCF_000327345.1 Myotis davidii
TTGAAGTTATTTATTATATGTTCTTACAAGCTATTATCTTTTTAAAATGTGATATTTTGCAAAACACTGTGAAATAACAGGAAACACGAGAATTCTCATGATCCGTATGCAATGTGTTAATAACACCCTTTATTGAACCCAGTACATCTAAACTGTTATCATGTCAGCATGTAACCTATATAAAAATATTAATGAGATCGTGCTCATTATTTTATTTTGTAAGAAGTGTTTTCCACCTAGAGCATCTTTTACATTAACTTTGCCCCTCCAGCCACAGGGCCGT
>NW_006323531.1:0-283 GCF_000327345.1 Myotis davidii
ACTAATCTACCATGATACATTTTGAATTTTTTTAATAAAAAAACCCAGAAATATATCAGGAATCATAATTAATATAAATAAAGTAAGCTCTTCAATTCAAAAATTAGACTATCAGAATGATTAAAAAAATAATCCCAGCTGTGAGCAATTTACAAGTCATATTATACCATAAAGAAACACACAAAAAATGTTTGCAATAAAATTGTAGAAAAATATATGCCAGGCAAATACAAGGGTGGGCAAAATAGGTTTACAGTTGTGATTATGTGAAACAGAATTAATA
>NW_006323532.1:0-283 GCF_000327345.1 Myotis davidii
CAAACAAGCCAGGGCCATAGGAGAAATAATTTGAAAAAAAAAAAAAAGAAAGAAAAAATAGAAAAATTAGGTTCTAGCGCCACCTAGTGGCCGGTTGGGTGAACTGCCAAGTGGCACCCACATCTAAAGTGAAGTTTTCTGGTTACGTATTTGGTTATTATTTTTTTCCCCCCCAATTGGGGACCCCCTTCTCTGTGCAGCCTCAGATGCCCCCCCTTTTTTTTCTCCACGAATAGGAGAAAAAAGGTCCTTTCTTCTCATTGCAAAAGAATTTTTTTTATAC
>NW_006323533.1:0-283 GCF_000327345.1 Myotis davidii
AGTGTTCTTTTTCATTACACAAATTTAGTAGATTTTAAAAATAGTGCCTGATAATTATAATGTTAATAGTGATAATAAATATGTTTGAAATTAGTGACATGCATATTTCATAGTGTGTTTATTTTTAACACAATCTCTCATGGATTAAGTTGGGTGGTTTATTAGGGACTAGCCATATCCGTGCAGAAATAAACACTTACTTTCAAGAATTAACATGCTTGCCTGGCTGGTGTGGCTCAGTGGGTTGGGTGTCATCCCATGGACCAAGAGGTCCTGGGTTCAA
>NW_006323534.1:0-283 GCF_000327345.1 Myotis davidii
AATAGAGACAGTTTTACTCCTTCCTTTCCAGTTCTGATGTCAGATTCTTCCTGATTGCTCTGGTTAGGACTTCCAGTTACTGTGGAATAGGAGTAGCGGGAGTGGCACTTTTGTCTTGTCCCTGATTTTAGAGGAAAAGCTTTCAACCTTCACTATTGACTATGACATTAGCTGTGGGCTTATCCTATATTTATTCGGTTGAGGAAAGTTCCTTTTATACTTAATTGTTAAGTGTTTTTTATCGTGAACAAATGTTGAATTTTGTCAAATGCCTTTTCTGCAT
>NW_006323535.1:0-283 GCF_000327345.1 Myotis davidii
TTTCCTGTGAATTAAAATCGCTTTGCCGCACCCACCTTCTAAACGAGGTGTCCATGCGACTCAAGATGTGGCGATGTAACCGCACTGGACTTCGAAGCCAGAAGAACTTGGTTTGACCCCTGAATCGCAGGTTCCGAGCTCTGTGATCTGAGGCAAGTCGCTCAGCCTCTATGGGACCGTTTCCTTGTCTCTGAAATGAGGCAATTGCATTAAATAACCACGAAGCATCCTTCCAGGTCTGAAAAAATGTTATGATTCCGGGTATACAGGCTCCTCAGGAAGC
>NW_006323536.1:0-283 GCF_000327345.1 Myotis davidii
TAATATGTTTATAGGCATATAGTAATATGTTTATAGGCATATAGTAATAATTCAGTAAATGTGAAGTAATATTATCATTAAAATTGTTCTTTATCACCTAGTAATTAAAATCCAAGCTTCTTAATCTACGATTCGAATTCTTTTCTACCTGTCCTCACTTGTCTTTTAATCTCTATTTCTGCTACTTCCTTATACTTAGATTGGCTTCTAATCAACCTCACAGGTCCCAACAAACACCTGGTAGTTTTCAGGCTCTATACCAGTGGTTCTCAACCTTGGCTGC
>NW_006323537.1:0-281 GCF_000327345.1 Myotis davidii
AACTGTAATTGAAAAATAAAATTTAAAGTTCTTAAATAAAAGAAGGCCAACTTACAGAATACTTAGCTTTTGCCATTGGCCTCAAAAGAATATCCAAACACATACCAGTACAAAAACAAATGTAGAATATAAGTAAAAATAGCATGCTTATCATATAAATACAGATTCAAGACCAGTGTCTTTCTTGCCTCAATCATATGGACACGTAATCTGATCTTATACACATTCTGGAGTTCCCACTGCTTCTTAGCCTCTATATCAGATGCTGCCATCAGTAAGAG
>NW_006323538.1:0-283 GCF_000327345.1 Myotis davidii
GAAGCCCTATTATAGGAATTCTAGAAGCATAAAATTAACATAATAAGGAACAAGTATGGTTGCAAATTTTGTAGACCTGAAGCAAGACAGGAGACCTCAGTTTAACAGAATATATCAACATCTGAGTGAGATACAACTCTAGACTCTTGAAAAATAAGCAGAAAATCTTAAACACGATCAGAGAGAAACAGAAGAAAGTCTAAAAGAAATACAATTAGACTGGAGGCAGTTTTCTCACTGAAAAACCAAATGTCTGGAAATAATAAAATGCATTTTTAAATGC
>NW_006323539.1:0-283 GCF_000327345.1 Myotis davidii
AAATAACAACAGTCCTTTAAAGTTGATATTCTATGGGCTCAGATCAAGTATATCATGTATTATTTCCTTTGGCAAGTAGGAGGTACTCAATAAACGTTAGAAGCTTCCTTCAGCCATTGAGCACTTAACCTCTAATTTAATGCTTCCCTATTCATTGCCATTGGAAGTCTCACAGGAGGGTGACCCGAACTGTACTCTAATCTCCATGTGGCTAGCCGCAATTGACCTATTGAACCTATAGGAAGAAAGTGGCATCCATTCATTAGATAGCTCTAATTTTTTT
>NW_006323540.1:0-283 GCF_000327345.1 Myotis davidii
GAGTGTGTTTATTAACTCCATTATCACCAGATTAACATTTTTACATCTAGGCAAATATATGTAAGTCCCCTAAAAGGTAATGTATTAATAATAAGTTCTCTTAATTTCACACTCCCTTCAACTCAAACAACATTCTAGCTCACATCTTCCATTTGCTAATTTTCTGGTTAGAAGCATTAGGAGAGGCTGTATGCGCACAGAGCAGCCACTTTGAAACACAATATTCATGTTCTGATATGATATGTGCCCGAAAAAAGAAAACAAAGTACCCTTACCTTACAAA
>NW_006323541.1:0-283 GCF_000327345.1 Myotis davidii
TTCATGGAATATCTTGTAACATTGGTGTTCTAAAAACACATTTTGGGAAATCCTAATCTGTTTTACAGAACTTAGAAGTAAATGAAGGATCTCTCTGTCTTCCATCTTTAAACATAAAAAAGGCCATAAACTGACTTTGAAATTTCAACATGTTGCCATCTAAATTATTCATAACACCAATCATGCCTGTGGGGAAATTTCATGATGTGCAAAGCAAGCAGTATTAGCCAATTTCCACTAAAAAAATAGTGTGTGGCCCTAGCCAGTTTGGCTCAGTGGATAG
>NW_006323542.1:0-283 GCF_000327345.1 Myotis davidii
AGAAGGCTCATTTTCCACGATTGCAGAGCTTAAGGCAGCAGGGGGACCGAGGGAGTCCTGGCTGGGAGGGAGCCCTGGCCTGGATAAGTGGGAGCAGGGAAAAGCAGGCTGGCCCATGGGCTGCAGCCTGGGGACACCATGGAAACTTGCACCAAAGTTTTAGGTGGGCCCAGGCAGCTGGGCAGGTAGCACCCCTTCCATGAAGAGTCAGCTTGCCATTGTGATCTGGGGGTGTCCCCCTTCTTGCAGCCTCTTGTGGGGATTAAATGAGGTCACCGTTTGT
>NW_006323543.1:0-283 GCF_000327345.1 Myotis davidii
TAGGAAAGGAGCAAAGAGAAGACCAGACATTAAAAGCATATCCCCTGCAAAGCACTGGGGGAGGGATACAACAAAAGGAAGATAGGTACATGCCAAGTAAAGTTGGGATGACATAAGAAGATACTTGCCCACCAACAACACCTAGGGATACAGATGATTGGACAGAATGCATATGGCCACTGCAAGGGTACGGACATTTGTGGTATAGAATCCCCTGAGCAAAGAAGTTCACTCTCTTGGTTTACCTTGACATGCTTGGCTCATGGCTCATGCTTGGCTTCCT
>NW_006323544.1:0-283 GCF_000327345.1 Myotis davidii
TTCACCAAGGCCATGAATAATATGAGAGACAGGGTCCTGCCTGCAGAAGTACAGAGAAGGTCCAGGAAGCCCAGGCATTGATCTCTATTGGTGGAGAATGGAGGTAATGAATTGAAGATACTATCAATCACCAGGATTTGGTGAGGGGCAGAAAGTGAGATCCCTAAAAAGTCTAAGAATGTAATGAGTGGGATGTGTCTCAGGTCTTGAAGGAGGCTATTCATTTTAAAAGGGTGCTCTGTGGTGGGGGTGGGGGAATATATTGACCTTACTTCTGCTGTTT
>NW_006323545.1:0-283 GCF_000327345.1 Myotis davidii
CAGCACCTCCCTGGCTCTGCGCAGCCCAGCGGGAGGCCCAGAGAGCCCCGCTCCAGCCCTCAGTGTCCGGGCTGAGCCTGGGTTTAGCGGCTCACACTCAGCAAGGAAACCCAGTCAAGGGCAGAGCGTCAGAACACATTCTCTTCTTCACCTGGTGCTACTTTAAAACAATCCACACAGATGTGGTCGCATAGAAACGAGCATCACTCCCATGGAACAAGGAAAGTGTGGTTAGACTGATGTGAGTTAGACAGGCCAAGGGTCCCCTCCCCTCTAGTCTCTC